>NC_061074.1:14343608-14643608 GCF_021917145.1 Hypomesus transpacificus | reverse complement strand
TGACTGGCTACTTTCATGGTTCCTGATCTCCAGACACTTGTTCTGTACACACAGAAAATACATAGCAATTTCAAGCTACATTTAGCGGCAATAACTTAAAATGTCCGTTATGTAGTTGTGAGTGAGGCCTGTTTAAAAAGGGATTTGCTGATGTTCCCAGAGCGTCTGTTTTTGTGTGTTCGAGGAGCAATTTCTTTTCTACTGATTGAGACGTCAAAGGTGAGGAATCCAAGGCAGACTAATGGATACGGCTTGACTGTGGGGGAAAAGGGCTATTTCAATCTGTAAGGCTGTAAGAAAAAGGCAATGTGCGTATTACTTAAACAGCTATGCTTTCTCATGGTGGTGAAAATATGCTTATGTGCTTCTATTCCTACAACTTCTTTTGTACAGCATTTGTATGTTAAAAATCAATTTTTCAGAGACAGTTATATGAGCCTCTGAGCCTTGTTAAAAAATGAATTTTTGGGATTTGACAGAATCAATTGCAATATGGTGTGTCCTCTGGCATGTCCTTGGAACATTTGTCTATTGGATAAAAACGAGGACTGCAGTCAAATAAAGTTGCAATTTGGAATAGTGAAACAGAGGTGTTAGTTGTCAGAAGAATTACTCATGTATGGTACCAAGGACTCTACAGAGATACATTCACACTTAATATTTGGTGGATTCACACTCCCCCAGGTTTCCCACCTCCTCCTCATGTATGTTCACATCCAACTGCTAATAAGATGTGTGAATCGCTGTTTGGGAGCATCTTACTCAACTCTCTGCCAATTTTGTGCAATTACATAGACTTACATTCTCCATATACATGTTTATAAAAGCATAGACACACAAAAGGATATCTTGTCTTTCATGAATGTATGGATGAATGAATGTGATGTACTTCATGTAATCCTTGCATTCATTCAAGTATACTTGTGTGCTACCAGCAATTTCTCTCCTCTGTTTGTAAGAACACAAGTATACAAAACGATTAGTCAGAGAAAATTGAGGCCATGTCTCTAAAAAGCCCTTTCCATCAGGCTCATAACTAGAAGGAGCAAGTATACAGGATATTGCCCTAAGGGGCTGGGGAGGCTCAAGGCAGTTTGATTTAACTGCCAAGAGTTTGTGAGGCTGGAGAAGGTCATCAATAACTTAATAATTAATGTGTGAATGGTTGTATATTAGACCTAACCTTCCATACATTTTTTGCGTTGATGAAATGTAATTTGTATCAACAACAAGCCAACTCTCATTTTATATACGGTTATGGTGATATTTTCTTACATACACCTGCTTGTTACGACCCCCATTTAAATGTGCCAATAGGTGTTCAATGTTCTTTTTGTGTTTGTCTCTCTCCACCTCTCTTTCTTTCAGGTGTGTCTGTTTGTGGCTATTCATTCAGAATCCCCTCATAGTTGTCACTGTAAGCTGTCTACAATGGCATCCAGGTAAAACTGACATAGCATGCCAGTCATAGTTGACACTGCAACGGGGTGAAGAAGACAATATTCCAGCTAATGAGTGGGTGCTTGGTTGCACTCTTCAACCAAATTTTGCACAATGTTTTCATTAAGATATCACAGGAACTGAAATGTTTTTTGTATCTTGTTGATTTACGAGGCATCACGCTCATTATAAAGTAGGAAGACAGTATTGACAGCCCATAAAGTAGACAATGCTTCATGTTTGCTCTTTATTTATATCTACAGGGATGTTACATTCAGGGATGCAGCTGATTTGTGAGGTCTTCCACCGAGTGGCAGATTTATCTCTCTTTATTTACAGTACAATGTGGTGCACCTACTTCCTTGCTCAGTGAAGGGGAATGGTCCAGTAGTGTTTGCACATGTAATACCAACAGACTGTGTGCAAACACAATTAGAGGACACAGCATTTTTCTATTGTGCATAAAAGTGATGGATGATTTAACTCGGAGGCGGTATCAGTGAGACGCAAACCAAATTGTACCAGTAGAAGTTATCGTTGCCTCCAAGGGTAAAAAAAAATATTAATATTGTTTGTCAGGCTATTGCATCCTCACAGCTACCATCTAAACTCCAATGCTTCTTCCAAATGTACAGTTTAATATAGATGACACCTAGCCTGGATTCTTCCTCTTAGTTATCACCATTTCACTGTTAACTTTGTGAGGTTTTACAAAAGGCACATATACACACACAAATTTATTTTATAGACCCAAATTATTTTGACTACTTTTTACCAATGCAGCTTTTGGAAGCACATTGCAGTCTTTTTCTTTGATGGTGCTCAGTAATTGTGAGGTAGAGTAGCACTGACACACTGCATACAGAATATTGATCGTAAAGCACCACCAGTTTTTTCCCTGTTGTTTTACTTTGTATGTATTCCCTGTCAGGTTTCCTCCTTGTATTGATCCTTGAAAACTGAAATAGAAATTTACAAATATATGTGCAATTCTACTCGATTATTGACTTCCCCAGTAGCACTTTAAAGATGCAGTTTGTAGTGAAAAGATTAAAAGGAAAAAGCATTGGAAAATCTATGGTCTTGGCACATTGTTGTAAAATACTTATTTTCCTTTTCTTTTAATTTTCTTCCACTTTTATATCGATATACTGCATGCAAGCACCCACGAGTTGGAAGCATGTTGTGAGCTGACGTAGGATTCTATTAATTAATGTCACATAGTATTTTGGTATGTCTCATGAAGTCCAAAATTTGTTTTTGGCTACATCATATCAATAAGCGTTTGAATATTATTTAACTTACTGTAAAGATTATAGCCAATGTTACATGGGGCAAACAGGGTTCATGGTTTGTTGCCAAATTCTCAAATCACATTACTTGCTGTCAAATATTTTCTCAAAAGTTTGCATGTGACTTGTCATGTTTGAGATATTTGAGCTTGTGTCAGGCATTTTAGTTTGATCAACATGAGTCTGGTGTGACAACCTACTGCTCAGACATGACTTAGGCTGAGACACACGTCAGCACAGTTTGTGAGGCACAACTACCTCACAGGAGATGTCCTAATCAAAAGACAAGAGTCCTTTGATAATTGATACTTGAAACTATTTAACTCCTGTATCTTAACAGCACTTCCAATACCTGTCACAGCATTTGTTTCAGCACAACCAAATCTCCATGAATTACCTCTCCATAGACTTGTAATCATCCATCCCTATCTCTTGTTCCTATGCCACCAAGTCCCTTCTCCCCCCCACATATGCTGCTGTGTTGTGACTGTCCAATGGGAGTTGGACAAAAGTTTGTAATTTGTTTTTACCCAGCAGGCATAGTAAATCCAGTTCCCCTGGGACCTTGCAGAGATTATGTCTGCAGCTCATACACAGCCTGCGTTCTCTGTGCCGTTGCATCGCCTTGTTCCCTGAACGCCCCTAGTCTCTGATAAGACCACCCCTGATGGGAGGAACTCACAGCTGAACACCCGCCCCAGCATTGCAGGGAGACAGAAACATTATTTGAACATCGACTAATAATACCCTTATTAGGTCACAATAACGGACTCGGTAACTGGTAAAAATTAGACCGGTAATATTTAAATATACTCTTTGTGGCTCAATCTAGTATGATGTAGAACACAAATAAGCGCTCATCTCAATATTAAGAAGAAATGCATTACAAAGGTTAGATTCAAGCAACAACTTTGACTTTATAACACCAATTTTGTAAAAATTGCGACAACGTGCAATATTGTAAATTATGAATCTATTAAAAGTTTATGGCTCTGTGGAAAATGAAAATAACTTTGAGAGATTACATTTGCACAAAGTCAACTGGGTCAGTATAACTATTCTTGATTAGACATTTACAATTTCCCAGGTGAGTTGTATTATTTGCCACTTTCAGCATATTGGCTTTAAAACTTTTCACAATTCACAGAGACACAGTGAAAAGAAAGGCAGTGGGGAATGACGGTGAAATCTCCATATGTTGTTGTTCTATGCAATGGAGTGTCACCTTAATAATCCAATATTTGCTTGTAGATACTATCAGGGATGACATGACAAGCTTGAAAAGGCTGTTGCAGTATGCAGGCTGATGCTTGGTTTAGACTTATGGTAAGAGGTTTTCAGACACACAGGTCAGTGATAGTGGAAACAGTAAATTAAATTTTTCTTTCAAGCTAACTGGTCTAAACGTATTCATGTTGGCTGAGAATGAAATTCTTTGTAGTTGTACCAATGTGTTGGGGGAGTTTAAGATACGACAGCCTTGAACAGAGCAGCAGACAGTCCATTAACTTGCCAATAGGTGTAGTACAGTGGGGAAGTACTTTGAAGCATTATGGGATAAATGCTCTCAAGTCTTTGCTCAGGAGACAAAACAGTGGGTTGGAAATGAGCTCCCAACCATTTGATAAAATATTAATGAGAACCGACCAATGCATTTAGTGGTAGAGCACTGTATGCAGAAACTTCCAGAGCTATTAAAAGAAATGCATACACAGTGTGTTGTCTGCAGGGTAGGACAGACTTGAGGGGCATTTATCTGTGATGGTTGTGGGTGTTCCTCCATTGCCTTGATAGTCAGACAGACCAACGTGATATCAGAGTATCCCCTGGAAAAAGAGAAAAGGGGAGAAAGGAGAAGATATTGATTTATGGCCCTCTGCAACACTCCCCTCTCATTCATCACTCTCTGTCCCTGTGCACCCAGCCGTCCTCCCCGGCAGGGAGCCCCTCTTCCTCGTTGTGCAGCCCGCTTCTCATGCTCACACATCTAAGTAACAAGCTGCCTGCTTCACTCAGACCTCAGTCCTCCACACATACGCAGAGAGCACCAACATAGCCCAGGCACCCTTACGCCCACTGTGATGAGCTGGCTCACAATGAGCATGACACAGAAATAGGAAAAGCAAAGTGTCTAGATTTGTGTAGCTCATCAGAGGACCTTTTAATGCAACATGTCATTGCTGTAGTTTAATTTTATTTGTCTGACCATGAAGACATGAAGAAAAATAACAAAAAGTTCAGCAGAAAATACACTACTTTAGAGCAAGATGCAGAACGACATTTACACATATGGCAATCTTTGGAGGGCAGGGTGTGATACTCCCACAGAGCTTTGGATGAGATGAAGGCCTTGGTACAGGCATTGGCTGTTCTAATATTTGAAAAAAAGGAAAAATGACAAGTGCACCTGTGTGATATTGGCTCCTGTTTTCGTGTTGGACCAGTTTCATGCTAATTCACACTTGTTGTATTGGTAGGGGGTCTAAATAATTGAACAGCTTAACTTTATCACTACCCTCTTCGGCTCCTTTTCTTTGAAAGAATTTATTATTCTGTCAAAATTTAATGACCTCCTCCAGCAAGCCATACAACTTTATTGCATTTAAATACTGCTGCCTTGATTATTTTTTTTTACATTTAGTCTTTTATTCATTCCTTTAAGCATAGTGGTCTAAAGCAGACTCTGGCAATGAATATTCATAATATACTTTGCCGTTTATGCAAAGAGATGACCCAGCTATCACAGGTAAAATACTAGTCTGAGAAAAGGAAAACCCTGGTAGTACAAAAAGATCTCTTTTATTGCATGTTAACTTATTTACAAAATACGAAAGGTAGCTTAATTCTCATTCATTTAGTGTATTACTGTAATCAGCGTCAAAACGGTGTCAAAACGTGTTTTGCAAAGTAATGCTTGAAAGGGCTAAATTAAACTGATCAAACAGATCTCTAATAAAACCCAGAAACTCAAACATTCAAAGTAAAAAAAATATTATCGGAACTTTGTACATTTGTTTTGCACAATTTGTCAAATTGAGTTAAATGGACATTTGATTTGATGTAAACTTTTTGGGCGGTAGGGGTGTAAGAAACTTTCTGTTTGTAGCACTTATTATTCATCCAGCATACATTTTTATTCTAATAATTCTGAATTAATCATACCTCATAGGACATTGTAGAAGGAGAGTGGGAAAGTGTAGCCCCAATAAAGCGCTCCTGTTTTTCCCTGGGGACCTTCACAGCCACTCATGATAGTTGGGGTGATCCATCCCTCATCTTCCCAGGGACCTGGTGGAGCTCTGTCCCCATTCTCACCAGTCATTCCTGTTGCATCTCTCACCTTATTATATGACCCTTCAGCATACCAACAGCACTTTCAAATTTCCATTCTCCTTGCCTTCCTTCAAGGCCCTCACAAAGTCAGAACCAATTTATTCTCTGGGGATGGACCTGGAATCGTCATAAAGCTGAACTGCTATCATTCTATGCTCCAATACGGTGTGCAAAGTAATAAGAAGGTCCCATTGCTCATCTGTGTGACACTGTTCTCATTACACACACCTTGATATAGTTTCACTGTGTCTTCTTTGGTCGATTATAGTTCACCAATTGCAAAACAGTTCACAAATAGCATTGTGTCTCCATATTGATTGAAATTGGCCTGCTCTTCAAAATGTATGTCCTAATTATTAAAAGGTTTGGAGAGGGAATCCCTCACATCATATTCCTGAGTGACCGTCGTGTATTTTAAGGTCTTTGACAAGACTATCATGGTTAGAGTTAGAGCGAACAGCATGGGAGAAAGATGGGCCTCATCTGGTGGGAATGACACTCGTGTCTAGGCACCCAAGATTAATATCTCACTTCTGTGAAGCCAATAAGAAGAAAATAACGTCAGGTCATGCTCCTGGTTGTAGGGCAACCTGCAATATACACTACAGAAGCCTACATGGCTTGTACACATCATAGATCCAAGGCAACAGTATACCTTTATCACTGAGTATTGATAACGTGTATGAATATATGAATAAAACATGATTAAGCTGGGGTTGGGTACCTCTCTATTATCTTTTTTACTTAACATAAACAAGCATGGACATGACATTCTTTATGATACACAGTTCATACACATGGTATGTTCATTTCATTTGAAATGATTGTAGTATGTAGTTTATTGTGGTTCAACTGATGTCCAGGAGGAGATAAAATGTTTCAAATGTGGACGCAGGTTCTTGAATTAAAGAACGATCTATTCAGTTTCCAATGTTGCGTGTGCATGTGTGCACCTGTGTGTGTGTGGCATGTGTGTGTGTGAATCTCATTGTCAGTTGTTTGATATTTCAGACTGAATGATGGCAACCTGAGCAGGCAGCTGCTGCGTTTGGTCTCACTCAAGTGGCAGTGTCCGCCTTAGCAAACAGCTCTTCCCTCACGTTATACTGTACCCACGCTGTGTCTTATTCCAATTGGCTGTTTTTGTCCTTCATGTTCTATTTACTCAGTTGCTATTGAAACTAAGATGATTCCAAGGCAACCATGCTGTACAACTTGAGCCAAATTTTTTGTCTAGTGTGATTGGGGAATCATATTCTTGTTGATATTATTTATTTTGTGTTCTTGGTTGATACATTTTCTATTTAAATGTATTGTCAACGGATACAGTGCTGGCTACCATTTGAGTACAGTGAATAGTTGTTGGTTTGACTCATTTGAAATTTAGATTTGTAATTCAGTGTCTTATTGCTGTGGTCTTATCAACATGTAAGTGGATGCATGTTGGGGGAGTGGTTGGCCCTGCCCACACCACAGTTGTCTCAAAATGATGAAGAGCATGTGTCTGTGACCACACGCACTGTCAAGTGTTCCAGCTCTCCTGCTGCAGGCCTGACCTTCCTTCTCCTGCTGCTTAACCTAATCAATTATGGTTCAGAACAGAAGCCAAGAGAGAGGGAGACGGAGAGAGCCTGCGACCTTGTCAGAGCCCTGAGGAGACTGTGAATAATTCCCTTTGAGTCCCATAAAGAACACTTCTGTGGCAGGAGGAGCAGGGTCTAGAGGTTGTAAAGGTATCTTGTCGAGCATGGGAGAAGGAGGCTGAACAATAGAAGTGGAAGGGAGTAAAGCGAATGGTTCAATACTCAGAGTTTTTGTTCTCTATGTATGTAATTTTTGGTTTGTAGTATTTTTACTAGTACCTCAAGTAACACTATACCTTTTCAGCTGAAAGACATGGTGAACTGGCCTGTGTATTAGTCTTTTCCAAATATCTGGATTATCTGACTCCAGAAAGAAAAGCTATATTTTATAAAACTTCTAATGAATTAGATCAATACAAGACCATGGTTACAGTTAAGTGAAGGTTTGTATCTTACCCATTACCAATGTAGATAATAAAGAAATATACATGAAGTTGAAAATATACAAAGACAGAGATATAAGGGAACTGGCAAAGATCTAAGAGGAAAGACAGAGTATCCTCAGCTTCTGCAGTTTCAAGAAGTTGAAGAGGGGATTCAGAAAGAGAACTAGGTCCTGCTTTTCCTTTTACAGTCAACCATCAACTCTTAGCATCGTGGGATGAAAACAGCCCATGAGACCATATCTTGACCCAAGTAATATTGCCACACCTCAAAAGTCAATATAAATAAGTGTTCACCCCTCAGTAGAGCAGCCTAAATTAGATATATTGTACACTGCCAGTACTGTGTTTCGGACATAATGTACATATGTGCCAGTTAGACATCCAATTTATTGACATAGAAAATGATTCCCCATCTTAAACATCCATATACTCCAGGGAAAACCCCACCCTGTAAATAGAGCATGCTAATGAGGTCCAGCCTTCGTTCCGCTCTCTGCCAGTGGACTGAAAGTCACCCTGGATGGCCAGTGGGCTGCAATGCCTTGACTTTGCATAACCCACAGGTACAGTCATTAAACTGTCCATAGTGAGATGAAGGTTTATTAACGCGTGGGCTCACACGATTAGAGCTTGTGGGACTCACATCATTTTGTGCCGGACAGGATGCATTGTGCCACTAATGGTGTGTGTTCAAGGTCCTCCCATCAACAGCCAACTAGCCTTCTGACAGCATGGTACTAGGGAGACATCCTTAAGTGCATTCATTTTACTGAAACAGACATTGCTGTGCAATATGTTTACTTTGCATACTGCAAATTCTATGAAACATTTTGAGTGTGTTTTGATTGAAGATGCTGGACTTATTTGCTAATACTGAACACTCAGTCTACAGTTAATAAGCCCCACTTCAACTCTATAGGATATTCAGAATGAAGTGAAGTTAAACATGGCAGGTTTTCATTTTAGATTGTGTTGCTTAAAGGTTGGATGTTCGTTCAGTTAATGGTTACATGATCAGCTTGTCACTGCAGGCTCAGTCTGAGTTATTTATTATATGTGCCTTCCACTGCTTTAGTGTAGACAGGGGAAGACTGAACCTTACATTTAGCAGTACAGTATCTCTCCTAAAAAGCTGAAAACTTTTAATCTAATTAATTCATCCGTTAATCTATTTATTTATTTATTTTTACCCATATGAAACCAAACAGCTAACCAACATCTACACAATTGTAAACATCTAAAACACAAATATTAATTCCACTGAAGTTACCAAGCTTGTTGACAGTAAGATATGAAGTAAGTCATGAAGTAAGGAGGATTGCAGGATTTGAAGCATGAATGTACTTTTTATTTTATATATGTATCTTCATTCACTAAGAAAAGCTGAGTTACGGATTTATAAAGTGCTATTAATCGCTGCTGTAAACTCACAGAATGGAACAGAATTTTTAACGAACTTACCTAACCTAATTCAAAGTGTTCATGAAGAACTTTGATGGTTTTCAGATTCATTGGTCTGTTCCCTTGTCTGACATCAACAAGCGTGTAATAACATTACTCTAGACTCATGGAGAAAAGTCAGTTACCAAAACTAATAATGATGGATGACTAAGTCACAGTGTCTAAATTCTTAATGGAATCTTTCAACACTATATGTAAAAATGTTAATCAGTCACACTTTGTTAACCGTATATCCCGAAAAATGTCACTAGAACGTCTTGTTTCCCTCGATAAGATCGATATGTGGATAGACTAAGCTGTTTTACTGTAAATCAAACGATTATAAAGTTTCCCATCAATCAAAAGGTATGATTATGTTATTATAGACTACATAATCAGTGCAGGTATTTTCTATGTTTGTGTACAGCAGCAGTTCTAGGTCTGTGGCAGCAGACTATGCCAAATAGTTTGTTTCCAAGACATCCATCCCAGTCACTTTCTAATGACTTATTACATTAATTAACTTCTTCAAAATACACATATTCATGATGAGACTGGAAGGCACATGTTTCTACACACAGTCACAAGGACTGTAGTCAGCGTTTTGTGGAATTAGGTCCACTATTACTGTAATCAATTTTAGTTGAGCTGGAACAGATCCCAAATGTGTGATCTTTAGAATGAGAGGGACTTAAGAAGTGTGTGTGGTGTGTGTCAGAGGGAAAAAGAAAGAGAGAGAGAGAGAGAGAGTGGGAGAGAGAAAGAGAGAGAGATAGAGAGAGAAAGAGAGAGAGAAAATGCAGTACAGGGAGGCAAAGGGAAAGATTAGCTCTGAAGGTGAATGGGAATAAAGATGTTAAAGGTGCAGCGTTGGCACACCAACCAAAAGTAAGAGTGTTTTAAGAGAAATTTGAAGTATCAGGTAGATATTGTATTTCGAACAATCTATTTCTCGCTGTAAGACAGTGGTTTAATGAAGCAGGATGGGAGGTGGTAGAAATTCTAGTAGTTATAATTACAAACATCAATCGGTTTGGTTTGGTGTCACTAATAACTTTGTATCTCAAATAATTGTGTAAAACCATGCTGCTTACCAAGTACATTCAAGGTATGTACAACATGGTACAGTATCCAATACAAATTGGATTTACAGCTCACGTAAAAATAAGGGTTAGTCATAAAATGTCTGACCAAAACGATTCCTCATAGAAAGCTAAATGGGTGGTGACTGGCACAATCGGAATCCCATCACATTGTGTGTTTTGACTGTGCCTGACTGGACATCCTGCCATGATCAAGAGTGGGTTCAAAGTATAGCTCCAGGATGCGAAGAGGCTCCCCCAGCCCTCCTACAGGGAAAGGAAGGGAACATGTTTCCAGCTGTCAGGCCCAGCTGCTGCTCTCTGAAGTGACGCCCAGGGTGGGAGCAGCCTGCAGTGGGTGGCAGCGCCACTCCAAGGGGGGGATGGGGGGTTGGGGGTTATCAGTGGGTTCTGGTGGGAGCACTGGAATATTTCTGAATACCCTCACATCCATGTTTTCTTTCTGCTTTCCTTTGAGACAAAATATTAAAAAATTACTCAAAACGTCTGGTTTATCTTCTCAAGGAACAATGCAGTAACTTGGTATTATCTCCTGAAAGGATGTCATTACAGTAAGTCACTGGAGTTTGAATTGTATTTTTTTTATGACATTTGAAAATTAGTAACTACATGCATTTACACTATGTACTTGTATGTCTCACACTTACCGGGACATTGTGTATGGCATGAGTGTAAAAGTCCAACTATATTGTAATATTTAACTGAGCAAAAAAAAGAAAGCACGTACTGTATTTGTTTGTGAGTTGTTTCCTCCCCGCTGGAGACATGGGTCAGTTTAGGTTAAAGTAATTCTCATTGGTGGCCTACTGAAAGATATCTCTTTCTTCTCAAGGGACACAGCTCCCAGCATTCAGACACTTGGTGAGAAACCGATTTTGCACGGCCTTTGGTTCTCAAAAACAGAAGCAAGTTCGCTTGACTGATCTATTCATCTCAGCTCAGTGAAAAAAGGGGCACTGGTTTGAGTGAAATGACTTTTTGTCCAATTTCCACATTACTGCTCAGGCATCCACATGCATGTTTGTTGTTGTAGCACCTGTGATTTAGTATTGAGTAACAGGTGCAATGCCAAATACGTACATCTCTTATAAAGTTAGCTTTGGATATTTCCTGGCATGTCATTCTAGCTGAATCGATCATCACACAGTTAGAGATGTTATAGGTGGGGAATTCTTTTTGGACCAGCTGTCCTTATTATTCAGAGGGTAGTAAAGCCCCAGGAGACCTAGAAGACAGATGGAGTTGAGGTGTTGTCGCTACTGAGTGAACAGGTAATGAATTACTTCAGGACAAATGGGTCCTGCCACATGGGAGAGGCAGGGTAATCTTCCCTCAAACACCAGGGAGACAGAGAAGGAGATCTGGCAGCTCTCACTAACCCCTCTTTATTTAGCAGAAACTCTGGCATCAGCATGTTCATTTCCCTCCACTATCACTGAAGAACTGATACTGTATGAATTACCTTCAATGATATCCTCTCATAAAGTAAGATTATCTCGCCATAGACTCAGAAGTCTGAAATGACAGCTGATATGAGGTTAGATATTGGTTATTGTGACAGGAGAAGTTAAATTCAAAAAATTAAATGGCTCATTCTGGACTACATTTCTACCCATCCCAACAGTTACCATGTCTAATTCATATTCTCTTCCATTTGTATATCTTGATCTAATCAAATGTGTTTTGTTAGAGGCTCTCTGGATTACATTTTATGATATGCTGTATGCAAGGTTTTCAATTATGGCTTTCAACATTTCACATCGATCCTTCTGCTTGTCCATTGCAACCAGGTGATCAGTTGTGACATTAGACAAATGGTGTACTCTGATGACAGTCATTACTGGAGGATCAGATTACTCTGTGATAGTTATCTTTGTAATATCCAATCACAGCTAAATGGAGTCAGAATGTATTTTTTCACCATAGACAGCTCCAGAAAAAATACACATTGCTTGGATATGCTCAAGAATTCTAGGTCCTTATGTCCTAAAGCATAGAGGACATTAGCGTGGATTACATTCTTGCACTGTCTTTCTTGGTCTTTCATTATAAAACGTTACTTCTTTAGCAAAAAGAACTAAGAAATGGCTAGATTACAATAATTATGTTCATACAATTGTGTTTATGAAAATGTATTGTTCTGTAATCAAGACTCAATATAAATCATCAATGCAGGTCATTTATTACAATTTCATATCAGAAATTAATGTTATTAATGCTGTGGCCATTGCAAGCTCCATGTTAGGTGGTTGAACGTGTGTCTTAAGCAGCAGTAGAAGAACAGAAAACACTATCAAAGTTATTCGGAGTAAGTGAATGCAAAACCTTGTCACAATTGAGGTCTGTGATTAATCAGTGTTATAATTAACTTTTTTAATGTTTTTTCTTCTCAGTCACTTTAAAGAGACTCTTAATCTTTTATGCTCAAAAGAGTGAATTTCTGTCGCCACTTGCATGCATAAATACCCCATCCTGCAGATGTTTCTGCTGTCTATAATATAAAGCTGCAATCTACCTCTCAAATGATATTTTATCACCACAATCTAATCAGCATCTGCTGGACGGTAAAAATATTTATTTATAACATTTTCCAGGCACAATAATCCAACTCACCATCTGTAGTTTAAAAACCTGCTCGCATCCTGATATTTAAACGGTGCAGCACTGTAAAAAACAAACAAAAAAACAATACCCACAAATGCAAAACATTAACACACAAGTGCACTTAGTACACACACACACACACGCACACACACACACAAACACACACACACACAGACAAGCCAACCGCCATCAACATTATGTGACTTCATGAAAGTTCAGCTGTCACATAGTCCTGTGTTCCAAACAGGCATGGACTATGTGGGTTGCATTGAGAACTGGGAAGTGATAGTATGTTTTATTTTCCTCCACTCTCTGAAGGATTGGTACTACAAGTGTGTGATCTGGTTGATTGAAAAGCAGTGTACCTCAATTGTGTTCTCTTTGTGTGTAATGGAGATAAATTAACATCTGTGTTTTCTTGGAACATGTTCTGGTAGTTAAAATGGCAAAGATTCCAATTGTCTTCTTTGTCATTTCTTAAGAGAACAGGACTCAAAGGGCTCTTTCGTAATCACAGGCCATCTGCAAGCCACAGATGTCAAAGGGAGTAGTGGTTGGTGACTAAAGACCGATTTATTTCCACACTGATGAAGGACTTGATGGACATGAGTAGAGCCAGATTGTCTTTCTGTCACCTAATACATCTGTTTATACATCCTAACCACAATCTATGTGGTGTGAGGTTGGGGCTAAGGGATACTGAGGGCTAGGAGGTACTGGTAAATACAGTAATACAGTAACTCAGTCACTCCCATTACTGTGGGACACCCTTATTAATGCAGAAGTAATGCTGGACCAGTTTCCTTGTGTCTAGGCACCCAACAAAGTTAAGGATTACGTAAAGTCCTCTTGATATGAAGTATTACAAATGCTGTAATCAGTCATTTGTAATTAGTACATAAAACATGGTTTGCTGATCTGCTATTGTACTACAGTATGCCGATTACCTTAAAAAACCTAACCATTTTTTAACATTGCATCACACTGTAAATGCAGAATAGTCAGTAGATCACATTAAAATCTCACAACAGAAGACAACAATACAAACCAGTACCAACAGTACTGGCTTTTCAAGGTGGAATTCAGAAGGAAGAACTTGAATGTCATATATTACCCAGACCCACAAAAGAGGTCTTAAAATGACAGTTTTCATTTAGACAGCTTTGACGAGGAGATAAGAGCATTCCGCACGGTATATGCAGAGGAAAGGAACAGAGACATAAGAGATGGTTAATTAATGATGTGAAAAGAGATAGGCTGTTAGCTCAGTGTTACCATTGAAAATCTTACAGCAGTGGTAGGGAAGATGAACAATGTAATTGATATGTGGAACAAAGATCTATACTCAGATATCATTGTTATAAAATGAACCCTAGTTAAGCTTTCAAAAACACTTTTTGACACAAATGTGTTATCAGGAAGATCATTTGGAAATATCTGATCCTTTTGTTCTCACATTATGGTGAATGATACAACTAATTATTCTACACAATTTAGTCATAGAATTGTAGCTCTAGAATTTTAGAGATTCCCTGATCTGGTCCTGGTCTTGGTCTATGGTTATTATGGGTAATATGGTATCAAAATACCACATAATGCACTAACACTATGCATTGTAATGTCATTTTCAATATTCTGACTAATACACCCAGTAGGAACATTACTGAGTGTATTAATTAACTTGAAATAAATGAAATGTCTCTTTGATAAAAGGTGGGAACTGAGACATGACTCTGTAGTAATGATTACCAATTGAATATCTCTCTATGTAATTTAAAAGTAATTCACCTGTGTACATTACAGTGATCACCATTTCTGAACAGGAAAAATAATACTGAAAAAATAACACTCTTCTATAGCACCCCTAATGGAGATTCACAGCAAACACATCACATCCCTTTGCAAATAGAAGACAGTAATATTATAGGATTCAGTTCACGGAAGAAAAAATATAAATAAATTCCACTTCTGCACTATAACCTAATCATAAGACCCTAATTGGATGGATTTTCCTTTTGTCTCATCTTCCATAATTTTTTGGGGACAAGAAATAAATGTAGGCTAGTCTCTGGTGACTTAACGTCCCAGATTGAGTTCGTTTACTCTTTCCAAAGGGTTAATTCGCAAAGTTTGCGAGAGAACTGACACTGATGAACAGTACAGTGACCAAGGAGTCTCATTCGGTCACTCCTTGTCTTTGTGTGTAGAGGTCTTTACACCATAAAGAGCAAGCTGAGTAGTGATAGTACAGTTATATATATTTGCCATCCATATGGAAACCAAGATGAATGCAGAATTATTAGGATGCCGAACAACTGGAACTACGTGACTTTAGGTGGAATGAAAGCACTACATGTTCCCAATGGCGCAATAGTTAAATACATGTAAAATGCACATCCATTTAAATTTCTTATAAAAAGTATATATATACATTTTAAAGAACAAATAGATATGAAAATAAATATATGTTTCAGTATTTTTTAATATTATTTATATATGCTTAAAGATTAAACTACATGGGAGCGGGGTAATTGTCGTTTGACACAATAAGTAGCCTACATCTGACACATTTGGATTCCAATATTCCAATCGATGTGCTGTAGGGTAGGCCTACAAGGTAAACTATAACAGTCAGAATTTGTCTAATAATGGACGCTACTGTAAACTACACCGAAAGAGAGAGAGAGATGGAGAAAGGGAGAGAGAGAGAGCGAGAGAGAGAGAGGGTAGGATGGGAGCTAGTACGACGGGAGCTACGACTATAAGCTCATGAACAGGGCACACGCGGCACAACTGAGGGAGACAACTGTGCTGTGAACCAGATTGCCTGCCTGCTTCCCTCCTGGCGGCATTCGACAGTGGCTGAAAGGTTTTCTTAAGTATTGGGAAAGGTGAAGTGCCCCAAGAAAAAGTGAACGCTGAGGAATTCTACTTTAGATTTCGTCAAGAAGGATAGGATGTATCATTCATGTCGTTTTACCATTTAGAAGCACGCTCTTTGGAATCAGGTTTACAATTCCGGCGACCGAGATTTCAAGTCGTTTCTGGAGAGGCGAAAATACAGTAACGTAACATCAGAACAATCCGTCTGGTCCCAGCATTTGGCCGTGAGTATTGAGTTTTCGGTAGTTTTTTTCTTCTTTTTTTTCCGGGGGAAACTAGTGACATTTGGAGCTGTATGAATGAGACTATCAACCTTGTGGCAGGCGCTCACCCTAAAGTGGTAAGTCACTGTTATTGCGCTCAATAATCCTGGAACTCAAAGGGAATCATAACCACTAGCATTGACTACTGTACATAATAGTATTAACACCATACAAACTAACATTGTGTTACAGTTTGACTTCAGAATGTCCTCTCAATACTTTCACACACAAAAAAGAGACACTATGTCTGTGGATATGAAGTGCTGTACTCATAGCTTATGTTTTATGACAAAAAGTAGTGACAATTTTTTTATTAAGTCAACTCAAGTTTAACTCAATCTTCGGGGTTGACTCTTGGATACCTCAACGACTGAAGTAATGTCAAATGCTTCCTGGATTAGGGGCAGCCTATGCAATCATCAGCATCCAACTATACTGTAGCACTTTGGCTAGTAGGTAGCCAAAGTCAGATATGGAATAGCCTTCAACCAGATGATGTATTTGAATTGACCCAGTATGTCTCTTAACTGGGTTTTTTTCACTAATTGGTTCTACATAGATAATGTATGGTATCCTAATTCCCCTGTCATATGGACTGTACATTCTGCCCTGCAAGAGCAATTCATCCTTTGGGGAGTTTAAATTTATCCATTGGCAGGTGTGGTGGGGATCCTGGCTTTTGTTAGCATGATTTGGGTTACATTTGCAAAGCAAGAAATATACTGAGAGTTCAGAGAAATGTTTGTTTTCTGTTTCTCGTAAGCGCAATGCATGCTCTTGAACTTGGTTAAGCTTTACAGTTCAATACTTATAGTGATTTGTAATCATCCATGGTACTTCCAAGAATAGGTGACACTGCTGTGTTACCTACGACAGTTGGCTTGTATAATGTACCTAATGTACGAGGACTACTCCTGGGTTGTCATCATTTCAATGCGAGTTTACTTGATATAGGTTTACTTGATAAATAAATGTAGCTCATGCAGAAAATTGTAGCCTAGTTTGAAAATGGTTTGCCTGATGTACCTTCAATATTGAATTGTAATGTTTGTTTGTTTTGGAGATAGCATTGATTAAAAGATGACATTACAATTAGTAACACACTTTTGCACAGTACCACAAGGTTGAACACACCTTTGCTCATGACAATCACTGAGGTGATCACACTGGACCTAAACTAGGCACATTGAAATAACGGTTTTCTGTTGATTCTAAAGTTGACTTCATAAATAGATTGCTGTTCCAGTTGGCAAGCGATCAAGTGATTGATTGATGAATAAGTAGAACAGTTTGGTTGCTAGACATCTACGATGCTCTTCCAGCAGTGTCTTAATTTAACACAGTGAAAGGAATTAAGATGTATGGAGCAGTCACTTGATTCTGAAATGGACAGTTCTATGATATTCACTTCTCACAGCTAGAAAGTCATCTAGCAAGCACATAACCACAAAGCACATTTCAAAATCAAGAGTCACGTCTCTCCACCTGGCGTATTATCACACACACACACAAACACACGCACACACAAGCACACACACTGTGGTCTTATACGTTTCTGTATTAATCAAATTGAATTTACATTTAAAGGATTATCAGTAGTTCATTCAGGTAATTTGTATAGCACAGACATGTTCTCTGATGATCGAAGAATAGCTATAAACTGAGTGGTATTGTTAGGATATATACTCTATTATGTACATACCATATTTATATTAATATATTGAACATTTATGTGTCAAACTGAACAAATACCCTCAATGTTTGGCTTTATATGTGGAAGATACTACCATGTAATTTTCCCCTCACTGAAATTATTATTGACACTGGCTAGTATTTAAATTAAACTTAAAATGACAACTTCAGTTTATGGTACTGGCTAGCCTGTGGGAAACTTGGGCAACAGTGTCCGTACAGTAAGAAGAGAATGCTTGGTATACAGGGAGTGTGGGGGTGGGGGAGAAGACGGCGCTGTTGATAGAAATAGTGTCTCACCAAGGTAAGATAATGGAACCCAGGGGAGCTTCACTGACAGATCTGAGACTAACAAAGCGAATGTGGACAAGGATGTACCCTATGTACGATTTCATGAGACCATAATGAAAATGTGTAAAGAGTCAGTGATGTTGAGCTCATTATAAACATGCTAACAAACAAAATCAAACTCAATTTGTAGAGCCCCTTTAGACAAGCAATGCCACAGAGGCCTGAAATGCCCACAGACCAGCATGTATAACCAACCAAAAAAAGGAAAAATGGAAAAGAACATCATAGAGTAAAATGGAAGAAACCTTGGGAGGAGCAATTCAGGGAGGGGTCCCCTCACCCAGAGATGGTTGGTGATGCAGAGAGCTGTAGTCCATATAGGCTGGAGATAATTATGGAGTAAGAAGAAATAAAAAGTACAAATTAACAAAATACTTGATTGTGAAGTCACAGACATTCTGAGTTTTGAATTTGTAAAGCATTAGCAGTGTCCTGCATTGATGCTTGTCAGTTAAGGAGTGGTCAGTACAGGGTTGACAAGCACAGGATCAAAAACCACAAGACAGTCAGGTAAGAACCAGGAGTTCTGCATGGTCTATCAGAAGGCATTAGAGACCAATGTCCACGTTGTCGTCTCGGTCTAAATATTCGCAAACCAGCAACCTGACAGATGTTGACAGCTCAGCCACCCACACCAGAGATATGGAGTGTGTGTGTGTGTGTGTGTAGGGGGGGTATGGTCAGATACTGTTGAGGAACAGACAATGGTCACAGTGTTAGAATGGGTGAAATCCCCACCGGTTATGATCTAGGGCAGTGGTTCAACAATAGAATTGAGATTTTGTACTGTAACGTAAGCTTAAACGCCAAGACTGTCAGCCTCCCTGATTGAAACAGGAAGTCTGCTCCAGAGGAGAGGAGCTCTATATGATAAAGCCCTGGTCACTAAGGACATCAATGACTGACAACATGTATGCTCATATCCATTCATGGTGCATGAAAGATGCCACTTATTTGTTAAATTAAACAACTTCATTTTGTGAGATATAGTGGGCTTGACAAGAACAAAATCTCTATGCCACCCTGTGAAGCCTCAAGGCAGTCTTATTGTTTAGCTTTATTTGGAATGGAAACCCACAGTCTTTCTGAGACTGTGTGGGAAGACAAACATCCCTGCGGAACCATCTGACAAGTTAATTTATATAATTGCTTGTAAGCGTCTGCATTGGAAAGATTGACTTAATTTAGAATTCTCCCACCTGTCACTGTTGTGTATGACTGTGATTTGATGTACAATGAATCAAACAGACACATTTAAGTCAATGTGATGTTGTCACATAACAGTCGGCCCATGCCTAGCTGGCAAAATGTCTTACTTTTCATCTTTCGACCATTTCTGTGGAGTTGTGCTGATTCAATTTTTGTTTCTAGCTTCTTTCTAAATGGTCTCACTCTCAGAAACTTGTGTAAGAAGAAGAGCTCTGTTCTTTTTTTGTTGTTCTTGCATTATTTTAAATTCAGAAACTATGAGAGAAATTCAACATATGTTGAATAAAATATTTGACAGTAATCTTTGCCTTGTAATTCACCAACCATCTTTAAACAAGGTAAAGTACAGTTCCTTAACGTGCAGGATTATAAAAATAAAAAGTGTCTGCAGTAATTTTCCTAATGGTTCACGAGTTCAGTAATCACACCATAGATTGAATAGATAGCTTTTATTGAAGCAGAGCTGGTAGCAGGGCCAAGCCCAATGGTGAAGGAGGCTTGTAGCAGAGCCGAGCCTGGAGCGGTTGGTGGTGGCCGGTAGCAGAGCCGGGCCTGGTGTCCGGGCATGGACTCGGGGTGTGGCGGAGAGTCCTAATGGGTCACGGCCGAGCAGCAGCTCAAGCAGATCCCCTGGGAAGCCTGTATAGATGACAGGGAGAAGCAGAGAAGAAAGGGAAGGGTGGGAGGACGACAACAACATGCTAGCACAGGGACCAGAGGAATGGAAGATACGTTATACAGAACTCTTAATTGACCAAGGGGAGTTTGGTCGCATTCTTTCTTGCTTTACTGGGCTGATGCGCATTAGTTTGATTGGAGAAGGAGGAGTCTTGGTGTGCCACCTTCCTCCCGAACTTTAGTTAACCTTTTCAGGCCTAACTCCATTTATTGTTTTGCCAGTGTATATTTATATAGACATCACTCATGTCATTTCAGCAGGGTGACAATGCTGGAGTACCATTTATGTGCAATATACATTCTTAGACTGTATCCCTGTTCAGAGGTGTAATGTCACAGAGAACAGGGTTGTTTAGAAAACTGAGAACTAGATGATTCATCTTTTTCTTCAGTGGTTTGAACGCACTGTATGAACTGTTTTTGAATGCTCTTATTGATAGAAGATTAAGTCCATATGAAGAGAACCTTAGTTTATTTGAACTACCGCCTAACAAGCTTCTTTAGGAATAACAAATATTCATGAAATGTATTATTAATGTGTCCATGGTTTATATACAGTTTTGTCTTGGTTGTTACTATAACATAAGCATATAGCCTGTGAGGTTAAATTGAGGCAGGGGAAATGATTGCAATTGTAAGTAGTCTGTGAATGGAATGTTTTTGAGGAGACAGCTCCTGATTTCACGTGACAGACAGTGCAAGAGCCTTATCTACAAGGGCTGTGATAAAGAACCATTCTTTTTTATGTTTTATTTTCAAGCTCAGGCCCTGTAAAGATCAGGGAGATGAAGGGGCAATGACTGGAGCCATACAGGACTTGTGAAGTCAAATGGAGCCATATGTAGGGTTCAGGGCTGTATGCATCCTACTGATAGCACACAAAGCCTTTCTGAAATGTGCAGCAGGTCAAAAGATGCAATATATCCAGGACCTATTCTTTCCTTTACGCTAAGGGAAAATTCATTGCTATTTTGTTTTCCTTCCATACTGTCATGACAGTATGGTCTGTCCTCTGTTTGGTGTTATGTACATCATGTACTCATGGCTAAGACCTAGGCTGATTACAAGTCATGCAAGAGAATCACAAATAATTGATTGGCCATATTATACTCTTGTAATAGTTGCCACAGTTGATTTTAAAGAAAAGATTATCCCTTATCCTGAAACCAGTAGCTAGGTGATTGTCAAATTTGAAAGTGCATTCATTAGTGGCACATGCTTATGAATCCAGTGTAATTGTGCTCATAAATAAGCCTCTTACCAAGCTTATGAATACTGCTTCTTAACCTCCTGAAAAGCATTTCTAATTACATAAGCACATTTTGCTAAATGTATTTTCAATCACTTACAGTGGTACTGCTGACTGAATAACCCTGTCAAAAACAAATGTGCTTACTTTTTGGATTGTCAGACGCTATATTCTATATTATACCTTCATCGAGTTGAAAATGGATGCTGGAGGCTTTTCCCTTAAACCATATTAGTAACACCCACAGAACTTGGCCACAGGTGAGAAAATGGCTAGAGGTAAGGTATAATGGATGGTTCCTGAACATTACACCATGACAAACACCGAGAATTCTCAGTGAACAGGAAAAGCAGACCATCTTGACAAAATGCTTTGCCTCAGACACAAAGCTGTAGAACTAACGTGTTTAATTACAGGGGCCTGCTTTTCGAGTATAATGTAATACACAACCAAACACATCTTACTGAAAGAAGTCCTCACAGAGCACTGCTGTTGATAATGAGGAACTCACTAAATGAAGACCCAGGAGGTTTTCTCTGCTTCTCTCCAGTGACTCGGGCCGCAGGCTGGGAGGGAACTGCTGGGCTTCACTCTCTGTCTGCTCTCACTGTCTTTAGTGGTCAAAACCGAGGTGTCTGTACACATTCGTCTGCTGTTGCAGCTTGAAAGCATGCAACAGTCCACTTTGGGTTGTCTGTTGCTGCATGTGCAGCCTTACGAAATTGAGATTTTTTCCAAACATAACGAAGGGAAAGCTTCGGGCAGGGTCTTTTTCATAAGCTCCTTCCCTCCGGGATGACTCACTGAATATCCATTGCTTTGAATATACTTGTATTGTAGTCCACATCATGCCTTAATGTGGTGTATTAAGCAATGTCCCATTTTATTCACAAATAAGATAATCATTCGGTTTTTTTACGAGACATTTGTTGAATGTGTCCCAATTGTCAATGGCTTAATGAAACAACACAGTTTTGAAGATACAATTCTGAAAATACACACTGTAGCCTACAAAACCTGGTCCCATGATCCACAAGTAAGCTTGGGTAGAAACCACAATTTGAGTGTAACCATGACAACGTGCCCTTTTTGATTCAAGTCAGGTAACATCATGTTTAAGGTTAAGTCTTTTACTTGACCATCCATCTAATAGTTTCCTCTTGTAAACTTGCAGTTTCACCTCCACTAACTGTATTTGTCACACTTCAGTTGCCTCCATGTCGTAAAATGCTAGGTAATGAACAATCAAAGAACTAGTGATATAGCTCCACTTATCCTGCTAGTTTACAAGACGCTAAGCAAGCCTTGTGTTTTAGTTTTTGCTGCTCCTTAGATGTTTATTTATTCTCTTAGCATTTTATGTCATATTGTTATTGTTACCAATTTAGTTAAACAGGGATTTAAAATATATAGTATAATAGAACTGTAGAATAATAGAACTGGCCTTTTCTAAAATGCATGGCACTGCAATGCTATGTTATTTCCGTCCATGGGAGAAAACCCATCATGTATGGAAAAAACAGCCTTACCAATACACCCTTGCCACCATCCTGAAACACTGACAATAGGTAGTTATTAACACCAGGCAAGATGGGTCCTGACCATCAGTGGGATGTAAAAGGAACTGGGAATTGACAGACCAGGTGCTTATGTGTATGTATTTTGCTCTCAGTTGGCCAGTGTTAGTGACTGTTGTGCACACTGCTTCTTCTCTGGTTTAACAGTTAGAGGAGTGTGGCTGTCTGCTGCAGTAATACCCTAAAGCCCATGACAAGGTATTACGAGTTCTGCTGTTCTGCACACCCCAGTTGTACTGTTGCCTGTTTGTGGCCCGCTTGCATGACTCTCATGCCTTTTTCCTAACCTCAATCCTAACCTCTGTACTCAACAATATGTTTTTGCCCACAAGAATGCCGTTGGCTGGATATTTAATGTATTTGTCTCACCATTTTCTGTATATCTTTTCGTTGTGTGTGAAAAGCCCTGGAGGGCGTCTGTTCCTCGAGTACTTAGTGCTTGGCAAAACGTTTACACTCTACTCAGAGTCACTCAGGTCACTTGTTTTTGCAATTGTTTTTTAACTGCTAAGTACCAACCACACACTGGACATTGTACCATAGAGATGCTATGCATTTATGTAGTCTATTAACAAGTTTAGAATAAAAGATAAAGAAAACAATAATGTCATAGATGTGTCCTGTTATATCTCTTAGAATGGGAAGTTGCTTGTCAGCTATGGCATCATATGGAATTAAATTCATAGAACTATGAAACACCTAGATATCATACATTGCCATGGCTGTCACTAATATAGCATACTAGCCTAAAAAGGCATGTGACATTCACATCCACTGAGCGTGGGCCATCCGGGCCATCCTTTCTACTGTCAGCAGCAGTTGATGATTCGTGTGTGAGTGCAGTGTTTCCCACACATAGACTAATTTGTGGCGGTGCGCCACAGAATCAACACCGGCCGCCACACATTGCGTATCGTAAACATTTTTTTTATAGCTATTTAGGTTAAAACACGGAGCATATTCGTTCAGCTGCATTTCTTTTCCCCCGCTCTCCCTCCGTCTCTCTGTTACTGATGCGTCTTTCCCACATATGCACACAGTCACAACATCAGCACACGTTAGCAACAATGCATACAGTACATATGCCGTTCTAGTAAGACCGACAGCTATATCAGCGAGCCTTCAGCATTAGTGCCGTAGCTAAAAGTCGAGGAAAGTTGAGGCTACTTTTCGCTAGGTACCTTACTCACATTTACATTTAGTCATTTAGCAGACGCTCTTATCCAGAGCGACTTACAGTACTCGAAGTTTCCCCTTCGTTCTTTTGGTGAGAAGTCTCAAGAGCTAGCTACTTACTCGGCGTCATGGAGCCGACCAGTTAAATAGTTGTTTAGCACTAGCGTTGCTACATGCATAATGCAGAAATGATATGTTAGTTGTTGTTAATTTGTGAAGGTGTGAATCATTTTGGATTAATATTTAATGTAACAAATTATTAACAAATTAACTGTGTAACGAATTATTAACGAAGGAAATATTACGACCCCCCCCCCCCCCCCCCCCCCCCCCCCCCCCGTCTGACAACCCCCACCCCTCCCCGCCACAATTAGATTTCTAATCTGTGGGAAACACTGGAGTGGATGTGTTAATTGTGCTGACTTTAGCTCAAGAGATCTAAGAATGGGCCCTTGGCCCGCCTCCTCATATGCCAGATCACATAGTCATTAAAGTTCCATTTCAACTGAGCTCATTTTGAGCACTCTTGTTCGGTGCATAAAACGGGTGTCCTATTGTTTCCTATGAAAAGAGCAGTAGTTGAGTGTCCTGCAGAAGCGGGCTCACCTTCACAGGGTGAACAGGGGAGAGTGTGCTGCAGGGTTCGTTCTGCAGTTGGATGTGTTCAAGGTGTTTCTTATGGATTTTCTAGTTTTATGTAACCACAAATAGAATAGAAGCATAGTTTGCTAATAATGGCATGCAATCAAGTATTGAATAAATCAACAGAGGATAGCTGAAATTACACGGTGCATTTATCAGTGCAGTTCACTAGCAACAGGAGGTTGTTTTTTTATTTGTGCTTTATTGCTTCAGTACTGTAGCATGCAGAACAGTGTGCTATTTAAAACCATTGATGCACTACAATGCTTAAACACAACAGAGTCAGTCTCAGTACAGAAATGCATGAGGTATATCAACAATGTACTGCCAATGTTTAGTGGATTATGTTCTAACTTGTCTTTGACTACAGCTGCCTGTCAAAAAAAAAATCTTGGAAAGGAATACAGCAGTTTGTTTTTAGAGGAATAGTAAGTGCATGTGTGGTTTCTAAATGCTTTCAAATAATGCATTCACACTTTCAAAAGCAGTTCTTCCATAGAATCACAAGTGAATGTACACTACTGGACCAATGAATCTCACGGTGTATTATGGTTGATTGATGCAACCCTTTTGTATGTAACACAGAACTCACTGATTCATAAAAGCAAATAATATACTCTGATGTGTAACTCCGGCCTCAAAATATATGTCTGAAAAAATAAGAAATGAAATGGCTTCAAAGGGTCTCATAGTCTTCTTGTGCTCCCTAATCCTTTTAGCAACCAAACATGTGTGACACCCTTCACTGCAGGTTGTACTTATCCACCTGTCCCAGAAATGTCAGCCTTTTTTTATAATTTCTGTGCTGTGCAAGGCTGGTTGAATGCTTTGAGAACGGAACGTCTTATCATTTGCCAGTCATTTCCCCATTGATTCTATGTTGCCAGATCAAGTACCTGCGCAACATTTCTCGGATGTTGATGTTTCTTCTCTATCTGTTTCTATATGTTTTTATATTCTATATTCAAGCCAAGAGGATTTTTATTATTTGCAGATACAAATGTCACTGAGTGAGTCTGTGGTTAACTAATAGGGTAACCCTAACTAATACTAACTCAAATTACTGTTACATTTAGTCATTTAGTCATTACTGTTGGTCCGCCATCAACAGTAAAATGTCAAGATGCCACCCAAACTATTCAACTTTGGGTATGTATTCCCTCATCATACATCTTTCAGGCTTTTATTATACCATCAAAACATTCCTGCATCTAACAGTGTTCTATTTTCCGTATTGGTAGATGTTCTCACTTCAGTGGCCACATACATGCAGTGATTTTTGTGAAGGCTGGAAAGGGGCCTCTACAGTATGTGGAGGTTAACAGCTCCAGTTATCCTTTAGTTTCTACCGGCTGCTGTGTTTCTTATTCCTCAGAGAAAGGGGATAAATAAATAAGACGGCAGGACAGACACTGCTGTTGCTGCTACTGCTGGAGGAATCTATCACCAACGTTCACATTCTGCTTGTAATAGGAGCTTTCTCATCAATGTAAACTCATTTCAGAACACCATTAGAAAGGGCATGTTGTAATCCAATAGCTATATTGGACCAGAAATCAGCGTATGGATCTATTGTCTGTTTAAATGTACTTTATCGTATAGAAAAGTATGTCTGAAAAATCTTATATTAAAGGAAACGAGTTCACTGATAATACGTAGCAGTAAAACATTACCTGAAATTGAACAGTTTCACTCATTACATAGAACAGCTGTTTTGATGGCATTTCAGTGATCAAGTGTCATTATGTTCAGAGCACTGGGCCATGACATGATAACTTATATTATAAGTAATACAAATGTCCTGTCAAAATCAGGTCCAAAGCCCCAATGTTTTTCATCATTTTGTTGGCAGCTTGAACTAAAATCAATATCCCAGTGCTCTGCCATGACTGCATTCTCATATCCATTGCCCAATCAATAGCAATGGAGTCAGGGTAGTCTTGGCTAAAACAGGCCTTGAACTCTTCACCATATCATTGATAGTTGACAAGGCATTAGAAGGTTGGGGGGGGGGGGGGTGCACTGGAGATAATTAAAGTTTAGTTTAGGCCACTTCTTCTAAGCCTCTTCATTTTGGCTGCTTCTACTGATTTGATCTTATCTGACCATTAAGACTACATGATTTGCGAATCAGGAAAGGTATTTCCTCTTTTAGGAACACTGGAACAACATCTTCAGTGTTCAGTCAGTGTTTTCAAAAGAAAAACTGTCAACAACTACATGTTCAAAATGCATTACCAAGCAGGACTGATCCCACTTTTGTGGTTAGATTTATGTATGTGTTATATTCAGATATTCCACTTATGTGGTTATGGTCAGGTCTAGAGTTAAAAAGCATTAGACCCTCCGTTCATTGATCTAAAAATATTGCTAAATACTAATGTTTAATTTTTACGATTTTATTCAAATCTACAACACCAACCCTCCAGGTACAGTATTACAACTTATTTTCAGTTTCTAAAACAATGATGGTTTAAAAAAAATGTCAGGTGTAGTTTACAGTACCTAAGGACCAGTTGTAAACATAATCTTGAGTCAAATGACAATAAAACAATCTGTATTCTCTTACCATCATGATGTTATGAAGCCCAATGTGCCTCGAAGTAATCAAATCAGGCTTGTTTTCATTGTATAGATTTTTGCTCTCAAAAGAAAGTTTATACTGGTGCCAGGATAAGGTTTCATTAATACCAGTTATTCATTTATTCAACAGCTCAATATCTGTCTTTATTTTGTTTCGATTGTTTAAGTGTAAAAAGTCTAAACGTTTGAACTGTATCCAGTCTCCTTACTGGATTGTACCAAGGACCACCGGGAAAGGCAACACCAGTATGCCTCGAAAAAACAAAACAGGCACAGTGTACTATCCATGAAACAGCATCATCAAGTCAAGATACGAGGAGTGGGTCAGTGTGCTAGTGTGACTTTCAGCAAGCAGTAATTCCAAAAGGAGGACTTAGCCAAGGCTTATTGATAAATCTGAGGATTTCATCACGAGGGATAAACACATGGTGAATCCAGGAATTGGGTAGAGTGGCTAAGAGGTTATAATGCCACCATGATGGATAAGGTGATACATTGCAGTTATATCAGTTTGCAAAGGGTGGTGTTTCAGATGGTGATAAAGCAATATAATTGCTGTACTGCCATGACAACTGAATTGATAATTGTGATTCAACATGACTGTATTGTTACCACACTCGTAAAGTCGGGTGGAAATATGAAATATATCTGTGTTGTGTATAGCCTCTGATTTTATTTCAAGAATGGGACTATTTGCTAGTTCTTCTGTGGTAATCAGTTACCATCATTAGATTGGCATGGACAGGAAGCAACATATTTCTGTCATTTCATCCTCAGTGATAGATGCGGTAATTGTAGCTATTTTCAGCACAAGGTTGACAGCAGTGATAGAAATGCTGTGCTTCCAGAGTCCCATGCTGAGTTCTTTAGTCTTCTTATTAGAAAATGGTTAAATGCCACCTTGTTCAGAGTAGTTCTACTCAGTCCTTCATGGCAGTACAGTGGGCCTAGGACAGTACAACATCACACAGTATTTACGTCCAGACATTTCCAAAGGCATTTGTCACTGTTTCCGAAAGTACTGTACTGTAGATGAAGAATCTAGTGGCACATCCAATCTACATTTGCGGTTGGATTTGCTAGTATAATTTAGCTTTCAGACTGAGTATGTGTATTTCAGATGTATTTCAATATTTTCTGCCTTATCAAAAATGATTTATTTCATGCTTGTCTGTAACAAGCAGGCCTCAAGGTACATAAAAAAAATGAAGCTGGCTATGTGAAAGGGTGAGATAAATCATTTTTGATGTTACCTTTCATACACTCACCAGCTCTTGACAGCATGTGCGTGTGTTCCCTGGCAGCTTTGTCTGGCATAGGCCAATGTAATTGCCGTTCTAGATTCCACTGTGGCACCAAGATCCAAATGACTTGACACTGTGGTCATTTCTAGGGAATTGTTTGACAAGTGCACATCATTTGGGAAAATAGGGCAGGCCCTGAAACTGCTCGTAATTAAAAACTAATTTGCCTTGCAGTGATATTTTTTTTTGTATCTGCCTGTCATTGTTAAGTATACTAAGTCTCTAGCATTCAAATTCACTAAGACACAGTTGATGTATGTTGGAGAGGTTTCTAGATATTGTGCACATCTCAATAGGTTCCAGGTTCAAGTTATAAAATGAGCTTAGGTCAGAGAGGTGTTACTTTAAAATGGACATCTCTTAGCTGTTGTCAGGGAGAGTAGCACTGCCTATTGACAATATATGATGACCTAAACCACATTAGACATGTTGTTATGCATGCAAAGGACCCTTTGTAGTTGACCTGACTTTTTGATAACTAATTCTAGCCACAGCACACACGTTTTGGGATCCATCCAAATAATAGATTTCAGGATGAATTTTGCTGGTAATGATTAAATCATAATGGCATGTTGTTTTTACTCTTGCTCTAATAATAGATTTTCATCAACATGTTTGAAAATTGGAAAAGCCTTGAAAAGGAGCAGTGGGGGTTTCCACCTTACCACACCATCAATATGATGGCAAGCACACAAAGACATCAACCCACAGCTGAAAACTGTTATAGTTCCAGGATAGCAATCTCAATCAGAGGTGAACAAGTGTAGAATACCACTCCGCTGCATGCACGGAGCACCATTTTAAGAAGTGCTGCTCAGAGAGACATAGTTGTTCTTAGCAATCTATCAGATTTCCATGATTTCACAAGACAAGATTGCAGGAAATAAATAGATGCAGAGAGACTTTTCCAATCCTATTTTTCCAACTCATCTGAGCTTGCTGCACATTTCTCTGTGGCACAGTTACAGGCATATGCAGCCTTAAACCTTCCCTCCCTCTTCAGACTTTGAAGTGTCAGTTTCTTTTCACATCAGCCTACGGTGTCTTTAGGACCGTTAAGCATCTCAGGCACACATTTCATCAAGAAAGGTTTTTTTTCCGGGGTTTCGGGTTCCACATGTCATTTCATAGTGAAAGTTGCCTTGCACCATACAGGTGTGCTCAGTCTCGCAGCGCTGAAGATAATTGCCTACTGCCCTCACCTTGGTAATTGTCTTTTGATTGAGGTCATCAGGACAATCAATGCTGGCAAGGGGTGAAAAGTGACAGCAATAGACCTGAGACAGACATGCTGGGTTGGAGTGAGGGTGTGAATAGCTATAGAGCCAGTGATTGAGAATCGGGAGACTTGTTGAAGCAACATCCCCGGCAGCATGCTGTGCTGAAACTGCTATATTTACCTTGACAAAACTCTGTGTTGTCTACTTGTAAAGAAACCAAAGTAACACTTTACATTACAGTATCCAGAAGTATCAGAAGGTCGCTGGTTCAATACCCGGCTGTGCCAAATGACGTTGTGTCCTTGGGCAAGGCACTTCACCCTACTTGCCTCGGGGGGAATGTCCCTGTACTTACTGTAAGTCGCTCTGGATAAGAGCGTCTGCTAAATGACTAAATGTAAATGTAAATGTATCCTTGTTATATAGTGTCTACATAAGTAAGTACTTTGTAATAGGCAATGCCCATTAAGGAACAACATGTACTTAATATGCAGTTACAACATAGAACAGCCTGTAATTCTACACTACAATTAAATAGGGGTCACCAAGAACCACTGTGGTTCTCTCCAGGCTCATACAGAACAAAGACGTTACTCAATTTGTGACTGTACATTGCCAATTGCCATCCATCCATCCATCCATCCATCCATCCATCCATCCATCCATGCAACAAGAACAATGAGATGTAAAGTGTGACTGAAGTTACTCGACAATTTATGTATGGTTGGGTTTTAAAGGGTGGTATGGGGATGCACTGGTATCATCAATCCAGACCAACAATCCCTCTACTAATGTAACTGAAGATGCAGTTTACAGGGTTAACATTGAAATGTTATATGGAGGTTCAGTGTTCAGGCTAAAACTGCCTCCATCGTCTGGTTGTAGATGTCTTTTGAATTCAACTCCATGACCTAACAATGGGGTACAGTCATCTGGGGAGAGAGGGAGAGACTGTAGGCTTTGTTAGGATCAAGCAGTGATAAGCAGTATTGAGTGTAATCCTTATTAGTGTTTATGCGTATCCCTCAGCACTGGGAATCAAGTATCCTGTGTGTGCAGCATAGCTCCATTCAAAGAGCAGCCTATAAACTGATTTAATGACTTTGAATAATAATTCACCATCAATAAACAGCATCTTCTGTGATTAATCTGTGCCTTTCATTTATATAAAAAACATAACTTTCTATTTCCCATGTATGTATAGTTTTGCAGTGAATTTAAAATGCACTACTCCAGGGAAGTATTACAGAGAATTGTGATACTTCAGATGCTATGGGATTAGTGTAATCGTTTTTCAAAAATGTTTCTGAAAATGATTAGAAAGAAGATTGTAGCATAGCCACCAATCTAGAATCCATGTTGCCAGCTAAAGGTACAAATATCTAACAATAAGTTACATAACTGAATTTATTATGAACTTACTCAGAGATACAAAAACAGATTAAACCTATTTTATATATTAGATTTAAAATTACGTTCACTAGATATTGGTACATAAGGTACAATGTTGTATTGTTGATTGATTCGAGATTGTGTGATTAGTTTTCCATTGCTATTGGTTTATTTTTTTGCAAACAAGTACAATGTAAGTGAGTAGTATGCAGTCAAACCTGAAATACAGTAGATGTTCATATGTTATTAAATGGCACAATTTGTCTTGACTTGAATTCATGCTGAAGTATGTTGCTTAAAGCCAACTAAGTCTGCATTCTCCCAAGGAAATGAATGACAGGTTGTTGTTAATGGCAATAATGAGCAGGGACTTAATTTACATTTTGTTTTGTTTCATATTAGACAGTATGGGAAGTTATACAGCACATTCTGCTTTTTTGGTGGCAAAAGGGATAGGGCATGCAGTATTTATCCAAAAGTTATCCAAAATGAAATTTCTTGTGGAATCTTTTTTTATTTCAAGTTTTGTCATTTGTTGAATTGGTAATGAAGTTTTTAATGTTATCTTGACAATATAATTTATAATAAATAAACATATTTAGGACACACTTTCCCAAGCGTAAGCAATTATGCTTGCCATGAAAAATTAATTTAATTATTTTCAATAGGGATTTGTTGAAAACAGATACTGTATGGTCAGGACACTCAAAGCAATACATAGTCTCCTTTCCTCCAAGTACCTACATTTTTTTTGACCTGCTATCCTAATTTCCACAATCAATTTAACTGCGATACAGTGAAGAGGGCCATTAACAACACCATGGTGTCTGTCCCTCAAGGCATCTCATTATTCAGCATCAATATACATCATTAAAATGATTGCATTCAAATGAGGACTAGGAGTCGAAGTCTAACCTTCACTATTAAGACAAATATCAATATTGCAAGCTCAGATTACACATTGTGCATAATCAGGCCATAGGGGATTTCATTGTGGAGTGAACTTTTGCTGCTTCAGCCTGAAGCAAATACCACTGCCAGGGAATCTAAGGCCTTCAAGTAGATAGTAGAGCATGTTGTTAAAGTGCCTTCTATCTCTCTCCGAAAACTCTAGAAATAATACTGACACTGAATACGTTTTTTGACAGTTTTACAGACAAATTCTGTCTCACAAAAACGTTTATTTCTTATGGTTGTGTGAAGAAAAACCTTAAAACGGTCTATCCACATTTACCTAATTTATGCAAAACTCCAAAAATAGAGACACAGCCACAGAGTATTTGCGATGAGTTGAAGGCCAGCGCAAGGTTGATGAAGTTGATTAAATTCTTTGGTCTGGCTCTCCGATTTACTTAACGTCTCTTGTCACACAAGAACATGCTAATAAGATTCATTGCCAAGGTAAAGCATGTGAATGGTGAGACTATAATCAGAATCAGAATCTCAGGTTTACTGATTGCTATGAGAATTATACTTGTCATTAGGGTGTGAGCCTGCTTGTAGCACTCAGGCACAGCGTCATGCTTGGAAAATTATTTTTGGCAGAGTTAAAGATAAATAAGCCAGATTAGTTGTGCCTCAGACAAATAAGGTAGATTTTCTGTATCTGACTGTTCATCACACACTTTCCATACTTCCCATTGGGTTAGCCCTGTTGAAGACTTACAGTAAAGCCCATCAGAGCTAAATTAGTAGTCTGAATAACTATTTTTTTCTTACTGTAGGAGTGCATGGCTGTCACAGGCACCACAGAATATTAACCAGACCTTGACAGGTGTACATGTTTTGGGCATGAACTAAATAGCAAATGTGACTGAGATGGTATAACCTCTGGTACAAATATGGAATTCATTAGAATAATTAATATCCATAGTATTTAAACTAGAATTATGATCTTACAATGGTTTCATTAAACAGGTGACCATTTGTAACTAGATTCTCATTCAATAGGTACTTCCTCCCTGGGATATTGTTCTTCTGACTTTAGATGTTCTGCTGGCCCACAGAGGTCACTGTTTTTGTCTAGTCTCATGTCTCAACCACTCAAATTCATTTTCCTTAGGGGGAGATTACTCTGGATCTAGCTTGTTTGATTCATGAACAACTCTAAGAGACTTGCTGGGTAGGGCTTATAAGAGTAATGAATGCTTGATCTTATTACGGTACATTTTTGTATGCCTCTCATTCACTCAAATATGTGTAGCAGCTTTAATTTGGAGATTCTCAGAATACTTTGAGAAATTCCCAAAGGTATGGTGATGAATCGATAGGTCAGGGTCCATGTCTAGCCACATCAAAGACAATGTGTCTGTCACCTTCCCACCTCTTTTCAATTTTCATATTTCAGCATCAGTAGATGTAGCCTGCAAGACACCTTGTGGTGTGTGACCAAAGTACGCAACACAGCAGAGGCAAAGAGACACCTTGAAAATGAATACATCTCCTGCTTTACAGGCAACCATTTTTAGAAACATTGTAGTGTGTGATCCATGTTGCTAGACTCATCGACAACACTATGAACAGAGAATGTTGCCATTACAGTATAAACATTTCCTTTTTGTTCAATTTTGTTGTTGACACTGCTTACTGTAACAAAAATGCCAATATTGTCAAGTTCAATGCTATTGTGTATCACACTGAGCTTATCACACTTTAGATATAACAGTAGGTTAAAGTTTACTGGTATAAGTCAATACGGTACAATACTGTAGTACACATAAAAAGAATATACACATTTTTATGCAGTAGATTACAGTAATTTCTGAGAGCAATGAACTAACTGGTCAGAGATTTTCCATTTTATAATTGTTATTTGCGAATTGATCCAAAGCGATTGAGAACTGCTGATTTAATTTATTATGCTGATGATAGGCTGAGGAATGTGCTCATTTAAATTTAGCAAATGTCAAAGATACATGTACTTTAGCTTCACAGTGGATGCAGTAACTGGCTGCCGTTGTAATTTGTATAGCTTCGCCCTCAAAGTGTAATTGCCTCTGTCCGAAACTGAGATCACTGAGATCACGGCTCCACTGTCCTGCCATCTGCGCAGCGTGTAGATGGCTGAGAAATGAGAGGGTTGAGGCTTGAGCTGACAGGTCTGCCAGAGTTCTACTTGATGTGGAGCAGTCAAGTGAGATGAACTTTAGACAGCCAGACTGCAGGCCCTGATTATACAATATACACAACGGAGCCAGTTTCTGACAAATATGGTAAACACTATAGAAATATGTGTATAAATGATCTCCCTTGCTCTTCTGTGTAGACAAGGTTGGCAACATTTCTCATATTTCGAATGTAGCACTTTCTTATTAATTCAAAAGATAGCATTTTTAACTAAAATAAACATGCAGTAATAGGGAATTGAGTGGGCCAAATGTTGCATGGTTTCATGTCCATTAGTCTGAGAAGTGCTTTTGGCAATTTGTTTTTTATTTGTATACTTTAATTATAAAGACATGAAAGTAACTAAATATGAGAGAGACATGGTGAAGCCTCCATCATCTGCCTGCGGATTATGTATTTTTTTTTTTACAGTTAGGAGTGCAAAATGTGTCACACATTTTGTTCTGTATCTTGACTGAATTGCACAATTACTACTAAAACTGCATCCCTCCACGCTATTGCACAAAACAAATTGGTGGTCAAACTCAGTTGAACTGTAAATCTTTAAACACTATAGACTCTAAAAGGCTTTTAGCTCATTGTTCTAATATTGTGCGATGATGAAGGACATGGGGTTGGAACTGTTCAGTGCAGCGAGAGGAGGTAGGCTGGGAGGATGGGAAGAAAGAGAGTCAGTGAGGGAAAGCAGGTGGCTTTAATAATGAATGTGGCAAGACTCCTCCTGGATCTGGACATGCTCCCTCAGCCCTCATTGCTCAGAGCAGTCTGTGGCATCACTTAAATGTATCCAGTGAAGTAAACAACGCTCATGAAGACAGACAAACTCAATAATAAGATATACAATTTAGATATTGTGAGATAAATATACACACAGACAGACAGACCAATAAATAGTTTGATACCTGTATTCATACAGCACACAAACAATGGATAGGTAGATGGATACATAGATTGCTACATAATACATAAATATATGTATAGGCATGTACCTACATACATATTCTAGGTAGTTGGTCTTCTCCTTGTTTCCCAAGGTGCCAGTATACTTCCAGGTTAATACATCTTTAATTGCCTCTTGGACTGTCAATCAGACCATATATGAAATGTGTATATGAGAACCAGAGGTGTCTTTCAACCAGTCTTACTTTGTTTTTCCTAGACACAGCTTTAATGAAGAAACAGACCTGCTAACAATATCGCTGAAGGGGACCCTCCTGAACAAGTATGGGGTCACCATGGAAACCACTTCTCCTCCTGTCCATCATCGGTGGCCTTTCAGGTAAGAAAAGCACAATGCAGTGTTCAGATAGCCAGGTTTATCTCCTCTCTGGTGTAGTTGACTTGGTTGCAGCACTGGTATCTACAGCTAGGACAGTGATAACAAGCTTAGTCACTACCCTTATCAAATTTCGGAAAATGTTATACTCTTGTGCCATTACTGTCTTAATCTTTCATACAGTCATATTTGCATAACTATGATCTGTCATCTTGCATACAAAGTATATTTCAAATGCCATAGCAAAGCAAAATAGTACAAAACAATATGTTAACCAGGTTGGTCGGAAAGATATCTCGAACGGATATCTTGTGTATTTCAAGCATCCTCTGGGGAAAATAATTATGACATGACAGATACTGTAGGGTGACCTATTTAAACGTTTATATCGGTAATCACAAATTCTGCTCTTCAACTTCTCCAATTTCATTCTAATAGCCTTGATCAAGGTTTTTTGTTCTGTAACGCAAAAGAATGAATGGAGATCATCTATACCTTGTCAGTGTCGGCCCAGGGTCTCACTGTCAACCCATGGGCTATAGTTTGCCAGCATCAAACACCCAAAGGGTGTGAACTAAAGAGATATTAACGTCTCCCCAGCTGGTGGTCCTTGCCTGTAGGGCTTGTCTACTGATGAATAAGTGATGGTTGTTAGTAGGAAGGGGGTTGAATATTGGATCATTTCATTTTGGACGCCTGGTGAGATTTCAAATTAAAATGTCAATTGATATGAGAGACCTGTCTATAACTTTGCAGTTGATGTGCAAATAAGGAGAATGGTTTCTCAGTCATGAGTATAGACATGTTACAGTAACAACTGCTCATATATATTTGTCACAGGATGCATGTCAATGCCATGTACGTAACTCCAAGTGAATAAAGGTAGGGTTAGGCGTACAATGCTGAGGGTTAACCTAAATATACCTTAAACAACAGTTCCTGCACTTGGCTGGTTTTAGATGGTTGACACGTGCCTTACAATACCAGCACTAGGGCTGTCCTCGACTAAGATTTTCTTTGCTCGACCAAGACCTCGACTGAACACTTCTGAAAATCGACTAATCAACATTTGAAACGTTTTTTTTTCTTTCCTATAAATGTCACAATGTTTTTCATCAAGCCATTTTGTGTGATGTTTTACCTCACTGTTTTAAGAAATAATCTGCAATAAATACATATACGTATTAAGGGTGATTGACAACTACACAAACATTTTCCCGATCTGACTCAATGTAGCTGCTGGACTTTCTCGATTCAGCCGCTTTAAAATGAGCTATTACTAATAGTAAGCATGTTTTGAGTCACCCGGTACTTTGATGAAATGCTTCCGTACCACAGATTTCTTTGCCATTTTGTTTAAAGGATTAATAACACTAACTGTAAACTAAGTATGGTAGAGTTTGGAGTTAGGCTAACAGCTACAATCGTGCTCATGTGCCGTGTGCAAAAAACAAAACTAAACGTAGATTAACAAAAGGAAAAACAGTAACACCTTTTTTTTATAATATATTTTTTTTGTTGCTTTATTGTTCTTAAATAATACAATCTACTTTTCTGGAGAGCATTTCTTTAATTCAGCAATGGTGACGCAAGCAGGAATCAGATCTCACACTGCCATACGGCTGCTCAACTTAAAAAAAATCTCAGCAGACCAAGCGCATATCGACCAAAAAATCGACCAGTCGACTGAGTGGGACAGCCCTAACCAGCACTGTAACATTCCTTCCATCCAACCCACTATTCTCTTTTTACTTTCTCACTTTTCATAGCCTTCATTGTTTTCTAATGAGTATCCTCAGAGACTGAATGCAAATGTATTACCTTTACAGATAATTGAACAGTTTATAAATGCATTTCTTAAATTGAAACATTTCTCAATAGCAAGATCCGCATCTTTATTTACAGGAGGTACATTTAATTAGAGATATACTTGACTGGCCGGATTCCATCAGCATCACCAGAGAAGTCAAGAATGAATTTAAAGTGATCTTGTCTGCATAATGGTGCATCTATTGTTGAACATGCGTATGTATGTCTACTACATGATTACATTACTACAGAGTAAGTCCTACTGCACACTCTAGCTTCACAGTATGAAACCATTAGGCTAAAAAGGTCATTCAGCGCTAGTCATTTCTCATTAATTAAAGAATACATTTACATTTATTTCTTTACCTGATATCAGTAAAAACAAAACAGTTGCACCTCACCAGCTCTAACCATTTTCAGCTCTGGATGGATATATTATACTGTATTATAATTGTTTATATGGGTGACAAAATTATAGTATTTATACAAAGTTAATGCATACTTAGCGAGGCCCACTGAACATACTCATTACACAAATTAAATGTTTTAACACATTAGGGTTACCTCCAATGAAGCAACAGGCAGTTAATTATATATTTTTCACATGGCACATGGGGTAAAAAAAATATGAAGCAGGAGTTTGAACAACCCGAAAATATGTTTATAATGCAAATATTTTTACACAACTCACAGACTGTCAGGCTTCCTCTGACAGGTTTTTCTAAGGGCTTTTATTCTGTTGTTTCTGGTCTATTCTTGTTCTGTGGGCAATTATTGTGCCGCTAGGGTGCTGGCAAAGCTCTGATAAACACTGAAAAGAGCAAAGGATTAAGCATACACTGTGCATGTTGAGTTGCGCATAGGCAGGTTTTCCATGTGAAACAAAGCAATACTTTTTTTTTCTTGTCAAAGCTTTTGATCAGTCAATCTAAAAGCCAGTCAGAACATAATACTGGCAGCAAAGTACAAACACTTGAATTTCTAGAGGAACACTGTGTTACAAAGAAATGCAATGCATTTTGCATGTAACTTTTCCACATGAATTTTTTTTTGAATAATTGAATTATAACGATGTTGATTTATGTACTGTTTGTCATCATATATGAATATACGTTACCCCATTTGCTATCTCTTGCCCATATTCTTTAAAGTTGACAAACTTGGTTTCATATTTTGGCTATCTTGGGTTGACTCTGATAATAGTAGTTTGACAGTCTAAAGTAAAGTAATTTACTCACCCTGAGAATGCTGACCCTTTAGAGATATTTATGCACCATTTCTCAAAGTGTTTGACTGGTTTACCAAGTTTACAAAACGGTATGAGTGGCTAGTACAGTTAATTTGTTTCTGCTGAGTCATTTTCTTTCCATTGATTTTTGATCTCAGCAATCCATTCCATAGGGCCTGGGTTGTTTGCAGCCGACAGCACTTTCTCAGCTTGTTCATAGTCAGAGGACTATGCAGGTATCTTTCTCTGCCCTCCACTACTCTTTCACCTCTTGTTGGCCTGTTTTGCACTTTGATTATTTCTTGAAGAAATGCAGACACCATGTAGTTTTCAGACCCTATGTTTTTGAAAGGAAGGTTTGCTTGTCTGGCCATATAATGCATAGTAGTCTATTATTCTTTCTATTACATCTTCCAGCTATAATATATAACATAACAATACCCTTAGTAACAGGGGCTGCCAACCAAGAGCTAACAAGTTACAATTAACAAAAACATTGCTATGTAGTAGTTAATTACAGTTTAGGGGTACAAGTTATTACACATGTAAAACTTAGTACGAGTTGGTTAGGACTTCCCAGGGTTAAGCAGATGTTAACATTGATCTTGGTTTAGTAACAACATTTTTAACAACCCTTTACAACATTCACTTACACCTTGTACCACTCCCCATACGTTGCATTATTACACTTTTGTAATAACCTATATTGCAAACACAAAATCTTTCTCTTTCTCTCTCTGGTGCCGGACTGTCATGCTGCCGTAGCGATGTTCCAATTCATTACTATCACTTAACTAAATACAATATCCTAAGTTGATGCCATTAAATTGTCATTCAATTCAATTTATTCTGTGATTCTCATGAGCAAAGGGCAAGCGGAGGCATGTGCATGACAGTGACAACCCGAGCAGAAAACTCAGATTGATGGTGCTGACCAAGTGTCTGGAAGTATTTGATGCAGTTTTGTAGTGTGTTTTGAAATGGCAGGCTTACATTTTGGCCTCAAAGTAGATTCTACATAGTTAGTGCCCATGATCAATGCCACCATTGTAGAAATATTGAATAAATAGTACACAACATTTTTGTGTAGTGTTTAGCGTACACCCAGAAGCCACAGCGAGCGTCTTCATTTTTCACAAGGGGGAAAGGAACTGCTGGACTGTTTAACTGCTCTTGATGAGAACTTTATTTTGAGTATTGCACAATTTAAAGTTTGTGATTGCAATTCATCTTGAGCCTCAAATAACTCTGAAAGTTTTTTCAATATTGAATGTGGGTTGGATGGAATATAGATATGTAGTTCAGCATAAGTGATGCATGAAATCATTTTTACCAAGGGCAAAGGAGTCGCGTACCAGAAATACAGTTCCTCTATGTAAGCATTTGTTTGGAGAAGATTCGGTATTTGTATGCAGTGCACAAATACAAAGCATATCGTAAAAAATGACATTATAAATTAGACATATCCAGTATGACGTTTAGAAAGAAAAAAAGATTAAAACATGCGTATTGTTGCTTACTGGATTATGTTGATATTGCTCATCTAAATATTAACAGTTGATACTGTATACGAACAAACTTATATTTGGCAGTGATTTATCATTGGCCAGCAATTATAAGCAAAGGCTGTGAGCCTCATATGCCGCCCTTCACATGTTCACAGTCCTCAAAGTCACCTTCTGAATTAGTAAGAACATCAGTATTGTCAGATATAGTCTTAATCTTACGGTATCAATGTTTCATTTGAAAGGTTGAAGCTAGACTCATTTTGAGCACATAAATTCCCCCCTGTGCACCAAGGATCAGGGAAAAGACTGGGTTTAGTAAGATGTCAGAAACGATGGGAGGGGGGAGTGGCAAATGATATATGGATTGGTCTATCTGTAATGATATTCCACTGAATAAATGTTCTCAAGCATAATCAGCTTCTGTCAATATAATCTCCCTCTGAAGGTCTTCATTAATCTTACAGGCTATGGCTAATCATGTCCGTCTACTTGAGCCTCGATGAACGCCTCACCTACTTATGTTATTCTAATTAATTTTCCACACTAAGGTCCAGAGGCTGCAGATGAGGGAAGTTTCATTGTCTTGGCTCTATTTGTCATTTCCTCAGCTCCCCTGAATCAGCTGCACATTACTTGCATTTTTGTATGGCATTGTCTTTTTGTGTTTTTGTCTGGTACAGTATCTACGGAACTCATGGAAGTCACTTGTTTGTCACATCTAATTTAGTAGAGTGATTCAGATCCAAGAAAAAGTGACCACATTACTGATTGTTCACAATCTTTTCACAGCTGTATTTGTCTGTTTTGAATTCCTGGCAGACTGGCTCCACAGTGAATCTAACACATTCCCCCTTCCCACCCACATAGTGCTAATTACTATCCCCAGGTATCAAGACATACCTGGATTATTTGCTCTGAAGGAAAACATCCATGACAGTGCGGTGCAATGTCATTGTAAGGGGCCTTCAGAAAATACTTTTGTAAACGTGAGGTTAGGGCTTAAAATGATCACTTTTGACATCATCCCCACTATCCTCTGTAATACGGCGTCGGACGGTTTTCAGCCACAGTGAGTGTTTTCTTGTTCTATCTTCCAAAAGATAAGGATCAAAGGGATCTGCAAGGGTCATTGCCTTTATCAGATGAAGGTGACAGTTGACAAGAGCCCGCGCTTGCCGGTTCCGCCACTCAAACAGACAAAAGAGTGTCCTCATAATAGGCTGCATTTGTCAGAAGTTATCCCCAGTGTGAACTTTAAATGTGAAGAACCAGATATAGTCATACTGTTGTGTTGATCTTTTGTTCATTTTCTCTTTCCATGCACCAATAAAATGTACTGTTTGTAAGCACAGTATAGCATTGTTATGACATTGGTATGATGAAGTACAGACAACCGAGATGATTAAGAAAAAAAGAGAAAGAGAAAAAGAACTCCTATTTTGACAGTTTCTCATTTAACTTTCTCATTTAACTTTTCTGGCATAAAAATAACTCACTGAAGGCCAATTAAGTCTTAATACAATTATGAAGTATAGTAGTTGTCTACTTTACATTTGAAGATAGAAGAATGTTTTGCAGCAGATAACTCCCCTAAGGCTTGGGATTATTCTGTTTGACTCTTTCAAAGCATTTGATCACATGGAGGGAAACAAACACCCAGAAGCTTTCTTCATAGACTCTTATCAGCCTTAAAGTATTTTCTCTAGTAGCAATATTTATTTGCAGACATTCTTCTGTCAACAATACTTTTTGCCTTATTTCCTTTTACATGTTTTTAATTCACAATCTTTGTTTACTATGTGTCTGCGCTGACCTTCTCCAGAAAACAGTATAATCAAAGACAATATCATAAAAGAATCAAAACAACCAATTCAAGGATTGCGAGGCAATCGTTCTGTGCAGCTCATGTGAAGTGGGCGCTATGCGAGGAAGGTGTGGTGAGAATCATATGCTGTGACAATCCAGTCATGCTGGATCTTACACGTTCAAGAATCAATTATGAACCTCTTAGGTTCACTATTTCACTTTAAAGAAAGTTGTCCATCTTCTGTTATTTTACTGAGTTGTTTTTGTTATTGTTCTTATATTGCATATGGCATTGATGTATGTGAAGTCACTGTGAAGCTGAATGGGAAAAGGAAAAACAAGCTCCCGGGAGAAGAAAATATATATGGTCTAGAGATATAAAGGGAAGGATTTTCCTCATAAATCTCATCTGTCTGTCTATCTTTTTATCTGTCTCTCGGTCTGTCTGTCTGTCTGTTTGTCCTTCTGTTATATTGTAGACTTTGCCAAAGCCGTTGCGGGAAGGCCTGTATCTTATGCGGCATTGTTGAGGATGAAACCGGACAGCTCTTCCTCATTGCTTAATTCACGGACCAGACCTCGACACGACCGTAGCAGAGGGCCGTCGTCTCCTGACTGGCCGTCTTTCCCCAGTCACCACCTGTCAGCCCTAAGTCAGCTCAGCTCTCAGGAGGACTACAGGAGTGAAGGTAAGCATCCGATCTGGGGCGCCGTGGTCAGTCATCTCTGCCTGGCCTTCAGACGAGACACCGGCTGCTTGGTTAGTTCTGAAAATGAATCTCACCTATCCATCATCACTGTGTACAGTCCAGAGTGACCTGGGCCATGCCCTCTGTGAAATTGAAGAAGGATGTTGGCTGCATCGGCCCCTCCCTCGGCTCTTGTCCACACTAGAACTGTAGATAGATACAATTGTCAGAAAAGGATGGATTAATTTCAGGATGGGGAGACCGTGGCTGCTCTGTAGATGTGGAATCATTAATTAATTGGTCAGATTGGGCCTTAATGCAACAATGAGTCCAAAGATGTCATGACATTTATTTTATTGGCTGCAAGGAAATCCTTGACATTATCATTATTAAAGTCTTGACATGTAGACTCTCAAATCTGTTAGACTCGGGGAAGGAAAAAAGGTCAGGCATTTTTTTTTAACTGTCATTTTATATATTTAAACTACACTACAGTGTCCTCTCTGAGGACGTAAGCACCTTTTTTCATGTAAGTGCTCTGAGTCAGGTTATTCATGGACAGCTGCCTTCCTACTCTTAATCTACCTCAAAACAGGTCAAAAGCTCCGAGCTGGAACTTAGGGGACCATAGCTGCTTTTAGTAGTGCTGCTAATGCTATGAGTTAATAGGCAGTAAGTAAGTTGGAGAGCACTCTAAAGCCCAGACCAAGTCTACAGTGTTATTGTGCATACTCCATAGAAGAAACATTTGCATCCATCTCAGTCTGCATAAATATATGGATACTGTATACTAGTAGCTGTGGCATTATATCCATGTCAACGGAATCAATACAGCCTTCAAGATAAGGCTGTATATACAGCCAATGTTTACATTTGAAAGTGTGCATGATCCTTTGAGCATGCAGATCCAGGAAATGCCTCTTGGAATGCCATTTTTTCCCCCACATGAAAAAGTGTCCCTTATTATCAGTACGTGTGTCATCTTGGACCTGAAAGCCTTAACAGTTATATTCTGCTAATCATTCACCTTTACCGTTCACTCTTCAATGTCATTGTGGTTGCAGATAAATGTTTCATGAAACTATCAAATTTCATATTTCACCTCCCTGAAGTCAGGGTGGTTACAGAAGTACAAGCACATCTGCCAGATGTGTCACTGGAAAATAGTGCAGACATATTTCTGTCTTTTATTTATTTGTTTGAGCAGTGGATGTTTGATTATGTCTACTAACCTTGGAGTGAAACCCACTTATACAGGAGTAGATCATCTTCTCCATCACCCAATCGCTTTGTTGTATTTTAAAAGATTTTGTGTGAGACAGCTTAGTCTTCATTCAGTGAGTTCTGTCTACATCTGATTCATGTATAGTCCTACTGAGCCATTATTTTCCCCATGGAGTTCTTTTTTGATGCCAATAGGCTGTTGAGATTACAAGAAAAAAGCTATTTTGTCATCAGATCATTCTTGGAAGCAAATAAGTGCAGCAGGCTATTGGAAGATCCGGATTTATGCCAGGACATGTGTGTTTCATAACAATGGTCAGCTGTGTAATCTCTCACAACAGATGAGTATCTTCAAAGTAGGCAACACTCTAACAAAATAAATCAAGTAATTTAGTTTAGATTAAATGTATGCAATAGATTAGCAGATACACAAGCAGATTAATATGGCATTTCGAATGTATTCAACATTTGCCTCAAGGGACCTGCTTTTCTTTCTCTGTGAGAAGTTTTAACCTTTAGTAAAGATGTGGAAAGTTGGCTGGAAAGTAGCTGAAGACCACATCAAAGTGTGAATTGCTCACAAAGGGACTGGCAGGAACCGTGGATGAGAGAGGCAGCAAACCAGTAAGCATATGGACATTGTAGGAGTGCTATTTCAAAAATAGAGCTCTTTCATCTCGGAGGGCAAGTTTTGCCATGAATCAGTCAGTGGCATCTTGTTTTACACTCTGAGGAAGATAAGCACATGGCTCCTCCATGTAGACCTACTTTGTTTAGCATGGATTAGCTGCTAATTGTTTTTAAGTTTGCTTCAGTGCAACAATTAGCACCGTGAACCACAGTACCCTCCAATTTAGACTGATTAGAACAGAGAAATATGAAAGTACTAATTGGCATTCTTCATAAAGACGTATGTTTTGCTTTATTGTTTATACTGTAAACCTATCTCTCATACTCATAATTAAGCCTTTACTTCACCCCTGTCTATAAATGAAATGATGTAGATTCTAATGTATAGACAGGGATGAAGTAAAGGTTTAATTATAGAAGACTTAAACATTGATTGGATATTTTCAATGAAAGGCAATGCATGCTCAGGTCTTAATGTTGTCCATCGAAACAACTGTATTCATTGTAGTGTAAATATATACAGTATCACTATCCCAAGAGCAGCCTGTAGCTTTAAAGCTGTATTGTATCAGTTATGCAACAGCAGTTCGGCATGCTGATGAGGGCCCACTGCGTACTCATTATTTTCAGAAGGGTATACATCCATAAAACCACAGAAATTGTTTAGATCAGTCATAGAGAGAGTAAAGTGCAGTTAATTGTGTTTGAACACCAAGCAAAGTAACAATTAAAGGAATAATTTGTGTAAAAATTACATTTTAAACCCACATGGCCTGTCAAATGGAGTCAGTGAAGGAGAATGTTCACTCTTCACTATGTAGGCTGGATGTCATTGTGCGATCATTTTCACCTTTGGCTATTGGACAAAAAGGTGATGAATTCCCTGACACAATCCATGTGTTCTGACTTAAGAGAATGAAGAGTTTGGACCAGTATTCATCCAGGAGCCCGAAGATGGCATTTTTGCGTTGGACTCAGAAGAGAGGAAGGTGATGATGAACTGTGAAGCACGAGGCAATCCTCCACCTACGTACAGGTACCGTATGTCCATGCTCTGTCCTCGTTCTCAGTGTTGTCTATCTCTTGTATTAACCCATCTTTGCTCTTGTTGTGTTGGAAGTTGGCTCATCAATGGGACAGAGGTGGATGTTGAATCAGACTATCGCTACACCTTTATCGACGGAAACTTGATCATAACCAATGCAAGCGAAGTCACGGATTACGGGAGATACCAGTGCAAGGCAGATAATAGCTATGGAACAATCCTGAGCCGAGACGCCCTCTTGCAGTTTGCTTGTAAGTTGCTTTATTCACCTTTTTTATATCGCATATATTTGTAAATTAAAACAAGTACACTGGCACATATAGTGATATTTCTGAATATTTACAAATTATATGAAATACTGTGCCAATGGCATGTACAAAAATAGGTTAGTTATTGGGATCATTTCCATAAGATGTACATTTTTTGCTTCAAGCCCTGTGTCTTTTTGACTAAACTAGACCTGCTTAGTTCCAGGGGTAAATAAACACCATGTAACACCACCTTTTGCTTGCACATTTGGCTCCACTGGTTCCATCTACCCCTGATTGTCCTATTAGCTGGGAAAGTGCCCTCAACTCTGTGCCTCAGTGCTGAATGAAACCAAAAAGCACATTTCTTCCACTAGTAATCCCCTGGCCAAACTCCAAACCATCATCACAAGCCAAGGAAGCATAGAAGAAGAGGCCAGGGGCGAAGTGCTTGGTGGAAAACACATTGTTGGTTTTGCTCACAGTTTCCTCAGGAGCAATGACCATAATAGCCTTATTGGCATGCCCACAGGGAGCTTATGCTTCAGTATGCTCTGTCGGTGGATTGTTTCTAGGAAATACATGATGTTATGTTTATTTCTTTATTTTATGGGGACTTATACTTTGCTTCTGGAGGTAAAAGTGAAGGTGTAAGTGATGAATTACTCCATTGAAAGGAAAAAGCAAAGCAAGGTTTTTTGCTTCACTTTGTACCCAAAGAAAAGGTTTGTTGGCTTGGCTTGTGTACTGGAGGTTTTTGTTTGCATTGCATACCCAGTGAAGTCTTGCCAATGTGTTGCAGCTACAGTACCCTATCACTAGGATTAACTCAAAAGTTGTTCTCTGTGTGATTGCATGGACAGGGCATGTTGCTGTTTGTTGTTATTTATAGTGCATCTCGATACCATGCACAATCCAACACATCTAAAATATCGACTTCAAAGGCTATTTTCTGTTTTTCCATACATACCCTGTTGCTAGTGTGGTTGAACGTGGTAAGCTACTGCAGATGGTGACTCAAATAGTTTTCTCTTATGTTAAACCAAATATCATAAAACTGTTAGCATGTTCTCAAGACTCATGATTCAGACACTTTTTGTTTGGTTATTGCTCTCAAAAGCCTCTTAACAGCTTTCTGACCTTGTCAATGTCCAAATTGTGTAGTTATAATACACTCTGTTAAAATAGCTCCCTTTACAAACACTGAGATATGCTACATGCTCATTCTAGTAGAGTTTACCTTGAGAATGGGGGGCTGTGTGCAGCCTTGACAGGACCCACTGGGAGATCAATAGATGCAACTGCCTGCTGAGCCTGGCTAGGTCAACAACAGCGAACCCAGAGTGTATGTGTGTGTGTGTGTGTGTGTGTGTGTGTGTGTGTGTGTGTGTGTGTGTGTGTGTGTGTGTGTGTGTGTAACAAATGTACAGATGCTTCATAACTCTTATGCACATAAACATGTACAAACGTACATAAAAATGTGTAACCAACAGTACAGTATCTTCGCCTGGCCTTACAGTAACATGACATAAGCCATAAAGAGACAGAGAAGTAGAAAGAAAAGTGCCCTGCACCTAACATTTGGATGCAGAGCCTTACTTCTCTCACTCAGCATAACAAATGGGCATCATTAATCACTCCGCTTGAAACTCACTTTTTTTCATAATGGCATGGCACAGTTTCATGCATTGAATGGCCTTCTTCACCACCCAGAGTATAAAGTTGCTATTATAAATCTCACCTACATCAGTGATGTTTTATGGATTGTGAGATGGTGTTCAAACTTTGCTGCTGTTTCAGGTCCTTGGAAGATGTTTCACTGAGTAGGGAGGTTATGTTTTCTAGTGTCTCCTTATCTTTTTTCCTCTCTAAAGCATTACCTTGGGCAGCCCTGAATAGTGGTCCTTTACTCTGCGTCCAGTGCATGCATTTTGAGCATTGCCAAGCACTGTCTGGGAACAGGAGAGGAGGGAGCGTCAACCTTTCTTCAGTGCATCAAGAACACAGCAGCCAAGGGTTTCAATATTCTCCTCAACAGCCCTGTACTCTGCCTCGAAACCTGTCCCAGTAGCACCTCTTTTCTCTCTTTGTTTTGAAATTCTGAGCTGCTGAACTCACACTTGGGCTATTTTTCAGTCCTGTCTTTGAAAGCAGCAGGCAGAGGGGAAAGCCTCTGATCTTCCTCCCCAGTGGGATCCTCTCTAGTCCCCGCAGACACGGGGGTGGGGGAGACTCTGGGATCGAGCCATACTGAGATGTTCGGTAGAAGTGAATCAGGGTTGTCTCATTCACGTGTGACATTGAAAATATTGTTCTAAAATAGACAAGATGTATTAAGTGAAACACAGAGTTGGAGATTGTTGACTTTTGTGGTAATCAAGTAATATAACTGAGCACTGTCCCATTTTATGTAATTATACAAATATTTGAATAAGTAAATACATTCAATCTATACATTAGTATGTTTTAATAATATCCAACATTAACAAGACCTATAGCAAACAATATGAAGACTTGTTACAAAAATCGAAATGTATGATTTTGCCACACTACCCCAGCCAGGTGCAAATGTGCTTTAGTAGTTATACACAACTTATAAAAGAGTGGCAGATGTGTTTACAAATTAACAAATCTTAATGTTTGAGTCGTACCATATGCCATTGGTGATATATTGAAGACATATTGATTCACTTAAATAACGTATCACTTTACAAAGGGAATAAGTCAAGAGAACTTGAGAGTGCTTTGGAAATCCAGCATCTGTTTTACTTATTCTCATAAGCTTTGTCATGACACTTCCAGTGGAAATCATATAATATCAATATCATCAATAATGACTCTTTGACATCTCTGTAATTTTTACTGGTCTCACCTGCCATTGATATTCATAGCCAGCCCTAAAAACCAAAGCCTTAGCTATTTGGTTTCCTCATCTTGAGTGAAATTTAAATTATTTATTTTCCTCATTTTTCCCTCTGGAGAAGAAAAAGGAAATCCATTTGCTAATTTTGTCTACAGGAGTAGAAATTGATTAGCTATATTTGGAATGTCATCTTTAAATGGAGTGCTGAGCACCAAAAAGGGACAAATATGGAGACCACAGAAGGACTATGGACATAAACAGATGAATCGATAGTTGACATGGTGACAGGGCTCTTCAGGATCTCTGCACAGCTTTACTTCAATGCAGCTTGTTAGTGCAGATAAATCATGTACTCAAGATTATTTTTCCCTCCAATACACCCGGACATATCGTGCCCCAAAGCGTAATGCATGAGTCATTTGTATTTCCACCTAAACTCTTCTGGGGTTTGCAACATTGTCTTATCTTCTCAAATGCCTTTTTATTTTGTGTTTTTCTTCCTTTGATATCCCCAGTTTTTTGTGAGGTGGCCATATGGATCACCCCATGAAAGAGGGTCAATAGGCTGGCCAAAGTGTCACTCCCTTCCCGCGGGGGATGGTATCCCTTATTCCTCGTCATTGTAAATACAGCCAGGCTATTAATGTACCCGGCAGCTACATACAATCTTAGAACTCTACTGAGCCATTCTGTAAATGGGTTCCAAGGTTTTTCGAAATATCAAGCCTTGCAATGCAAGACACACTGTGGTGTTTTATGAAAATCATGAACAGGGGATGTCACTGTATAGTACAATCAATTTCAAATGGTGCTTATTTTATCTACTTTGCACATTTAATCAGCTGGACTTAAATGTTGCCATTTATTAAATAAATAAACTGACTGCATGTTACTTTGAGAAAGAGACTGACAGAAAAGAAGGGAGAGACAGAGGAAGACATGCAGTAAATGGCCCGTGCCAGATTCAAACACGGTCTTCTGCGTTAAGTTCTTAGCCGTAGGGGTACATTATTATAGCCTGGCTGCCAGCCTAACTTAGCCCCGCCCACAAAAAAAAATGTGGTCGGGAAGTTGGGTCTGGGGCACCTCGGTTGGGGGAAAAACTATGTCCGAACAGGAGCTGTTCGGACCAATCAAATTGTCAGGACGGGCTCTATACGATGATGGACAGATGATCAACAGTAACGTAATCAACCACGTCACCAAAGAGTGCTTGGGTTGAATTTGTTTTCAACAAACAACATATTACGTTGCTTTGATTGGTTGTATGTCTATCCAAATTGAGCGAAGAGGCATTTGTTTTACGAGTTTGTTGAAACACGCCCCGTACTCACAGCCCAACGGAGCCAGGCTTAACTTTTCATTAGCTTGAATAGTTTACTTTTGAAGACTTTGAGGCAAATGCAAAGTCTCACCTGCATTGACGTATAAGCAATAGGCCGTTTCCCAGTGGTGAAGTAAAGCTATATTGTGTCAAAAATATTTTAAGTTCTCACAGATGGTTCTTCCAAATACATTTACACCAGAAAATGTTTTGCTACCGTCTGTCATATTAGTACTGGATGAAGGTCCAAGTGTTTGTAAACATAATCAGTTGGAGTTTTTACTCAGTACTTCTTTGTTTCTGTTGCAGATCTGGGTGCCTTCAGTGAGAGAAAACGAGGAGACGTCTCTGTGCGTGAAGGACAGGGCGTCGTGCTGATGTGCACTCCTCCCGCCCACTCTCCAGGTAGGAGGTTCTCACCCCCATCCCAGGTGTGGCTCTCAGGTTTAGTGACGGACGCATTATTCAAGCTGCCATTCAGACGTGACATTAGAGGAGGGAATGGTGGCAGGGATGAGGGTTATAGTACCAAAGTGTTATGGCATACTGTACAGTACTTTGCCATGAAAGCAAATTGCACTGTTAACCATACATTGTATCAAAAACAATGCCATTGTTATTCTATCCAGCTAGTACAGTATATGGTCAACTGATACTGTTTTGATGCAGCCTTCAGTGTCAGATTTCTTCTTAGCTTTTTGCTTATCATCCAACTAGAAGATGATCCACTTCCAGCAGACACAGGGTCTCAGAGTTCAAATTTACTGGATCATTAGAAATGAAAAGAAATCCAGAATAGGCAATTATAACACACACGCCACACAGCATGTGGGGACATTTAATGGCAAATCTCAAATCGCAGTTGTCCTCTAATGTAAGCTCCTGTGTGAGCCCTCTTTTGTAGCCATGAATCATCCACGTTTTCTCTTTGGATCAGCTCTGCTCCACCACTGGAGTTTCCCCAAGGGACTTTCTGCCAAGTGCTCTTCAGCTTCACAACCATTTCCTGGATGCCATATTGCATGTCATGGTAACATGTAGAAATCAGAGACTGCACAGCTGGTGGAGAGTGGAGATTGAATTTTCGAATCACATTCACCATAAGCTATTCCCAGTTTAATAAATCAAAGTCTAGAGGAAATGATTCACAAACATGTATGCATTTCTTCCTTGGGCAGGTGTTCTCATTTTGACTCATTGACCAGGGTTGACCCAATAGTAAAAAAGTGCCTGGAACATATGACATTTTTTCAAATCTAGTGATGTTGGTGGTGTTCCACTGGTTCCACTGAAATGCCTATATGTTTAAATGACATGAAACTAAACATCCTTCGAATCATGAACATTTGAAATTGACCAAAATCATTTTTAAAAAGCTAATAAGTTGAAATCATGTATATATGTTGCATAGTATACATACATTTTCAAACTTCCATGCGAAGGTCAAGAAGGAACAAAACATTCATGTCAAATGCTTCCTTTTTGGTTAAGTGTATTGTGTGCAGTCCAATAGAGGTGATGCAGTTGTGATTTAGTTATAAATTGCATCAATTAAATGTTTAGAGCCTTGTTTAATGAGCTATTAGATGAATGTGAGTAGAAAATCTAAATTAATATTCTGGGAACATAAAACAATCTTTAGGTTAATGTATTTCATTCTGTTGTTGGAGAATTTAACTACATTATTATGGAGGAAGCATTGTAAAATTAGAATGGTCATATAATTGAAAATAATTTGGAATCGCTGAGATGTGAACAGGTTATTATTTTCAATTTTATGGCTTTGCTCTGTATGAGAAGGTTTTTGTGTTGATGCTTTATGAAGTTACTATGACCTCTGAATCCAAATTTATAGATCACTCTTGGCTCTGCTACGTAGCATTAATCAGTCTCATGTTCAAACGATCTTCAACTTTTAGGGTTAATGTAAAGTAGTTACGTCAACAAAAATAATTTATGTAAGTACAACATGAAATTAGGACTTCACCAAAACATGAGACTCCACCATTTGTATATGCAATTTAACTCTTTAACTAAGTGTAAATATATCAATGTTGAAACATCTATGAGTCTCTTCAGTGATTAGTCAGCTATACAATCTGAGATGTGCAAATAACAAAAATAGAAATCAATGGACTATGAAATGCATGCATTAATCACAGTGTTTGTTAATTGTTGACATCTATTCTATTCAGTTTCTACCCTATGATGGATGAATCTGTTTTGAATGATATTGGTATTAATCAAACACCAAGCTATCAAACTATTTTGTCCTTATAAGACTGATGTTTGTTTAGTAGAACATGTACAATTTGGTTCTGCTGCAACAGAAAATGTTGTTCCAAACCAGCAGGGGATCTTTCTACTTTCTGTCGTTTGATTTGAAACCCAGCATGACTTCACAGAGAACGTATAATTTATATGCACATCTGTGCCGCAAAGTGTGCCATGGAGAGATAGTTTATATCCCTATGTGTTTGTCTTGAATGCAATTATATGTTAACTTACATGTTAATAGCCATATAACTCAGATGTTACTAGTCAGATAACATTTCAGTCACAAAAGTCAGATATTTTTTAAATAAATTTTCCATCTAAAATCATATTTTTCAGCCATGGTTCAACATGCTGTTCATACCTATAAGACATTGTAAGACATTGTAGTGGGAGAAAAAAACCCTATAGATGTGCTGTTACGGGTTTACTTGTGTCCTGTGACTGTGAATTCATAAGCAAAAATAGACTTAATTTGAGCTCCCAAGGTGACTGCTCCCGCCCTCTAACAGATGAACGCTGCTCCATATGAATAAGAAACAGGGTCCTTGGGGACCTAGTGTGATGTGCATTAGTCTCATCTGTATGCTCTCTCCCTGTTCGTCCAGAGATAATATACAGCTGGGTGTTCAATGAGTTTCCCTCGTTCGTGGCCGAGGACAGCCGGCGCTTCATCTCCCAGGAAACCGGCAACCTGTACATCTCCAAGGTGCAGCCCTCAGACGTGGGTAGCTACATCTGTCTGGTGAAGAACACGGTGACCAACGCACGGGTCCTGAGCCCACCGACACCGCTGATACTGAAAACAGATGGTGAGGTTCCCACCCGGCACCTCCCTAACCTTTTAGCACTGCTCTAGTGACAGGCCACGAGTAGGGATCAACCACAACCACAACCCTCCTACAAAACTTCTCCAATCCAATTTGTTTGTCTATTTAACTATCCAGTCCCAAGTACAATGGCAGAAAATAGCAGCATCTTTTGCACATTAGGCAGCACACATGCCACAAGTGGTGTAGTGTTTAATACGTTTACATTACATTCATGTATTTTGCCGGAAGAGCATATTTTTCCTGCATTTGTAGTGGGCTTTGGTAGGGAAAGTGTCATGAATTCTAAACGCTGTCTAAATAGATAGTGTGCAAAGCTTTATTATTACTGTGGAGTGCTTTCTCCACTGACAATGTGCTTCGGTGAAACTGCCCATCAGGGAAATCAGTTTCCTGGCATAAAATTAACTGAATCAATGGTCCTCAATGTGGATGGGATTTCACTCTTTTATACTGGCCTCCCAGGAGCTGTGCTAGGGAGCTGTTGGATTCAGGTACATCGTTCACCCATAGCCTTTTCACATCTGACTACACAGGAGTGTCCATCACCCTGCACAGGTGCATGTCATTGTCAAGGTTTCAGATGGCGATTGAGAATGCCTCCCCAGTGCAGTTGTGAAAGGACTTTTATGCCCATGGAAATCTTGTTGAGGTGGATGTTGCAGCACATATTTGCCTATCCAGAGCAACGTCCCCTCTTGCCAGCTTATGTTTTCCTTTCAATTTGCATAGCCATGTTGTGCGAAACACTCTTTAGAGACAGACATAGCGTTAAGCATTTTACCTCTGCAAATAAGATGGTTCCTCTCATTAACAAAATAGGAAATTAGAAGATGTTCACGACTTGATGATACCATAAACATATCGACAGAGCAGTTGTTTTCTCACCACAGGTGGTGGAGAACAATTTACTTTGTTGTACCCAGAAGTTTCACTTTATTTTGGTTTATATTGTTTTGGGCTTTGGGAAATCTTAGTAGGTTGAAGGAGGGTTCTGTCACCTGGAACATAAGTATGGCCAATTCAAATCTCCACTCAGCCGTGAACTCATTGCAACACATGTTTTCTTGGCAGGCGTGGTTTTGGGATTTTCTCACAGATAGCAGCCGTATGTATTGCGAATATGGGTCTAAAAGGCTGTAAATGACATTGGCACACCTCACAAGAAAATCTCCAGAGCTCACAAGCTGTGTGCTTCTTCATTGCTGGATTTCAACCAATCAGAAGCCACTTAATGTGTCCCTCTGAAAGTAATGGATAATTAGAAACTAGGTAGTTCATGCTGGATCTGTATGCGGCTCCCCCCTGTCCTGCTCCTGCTCTGACTCTCTTAATCAAAGCTACCTCTGTGCTTCTGGGCTCCATGAGACCCTACGCTAAATCATGGATCTTCACTGAACTACAGTCTGCAGGAACATCTAAGGAATATAGTACCTATAGGGTCCTGGATGGATTACCTCCTTTGTGGAAGACATATATTAACATAATGATAGTCAGTAGATAATGTAGTTATTTGTAGACTAGTTTAAAACACAAAGCCTTAATTAGCTTTATATTTACCGAAAAATATTGATGTATTATAACTGCATGTTAAAATGCTATTTACTACGCAATGCTGTATGTACACTATGTCACATACACAATACACCCATCAGTTGACCTAGCATGTGACTAATGACTGTCCGAAAAAGGAAAAGTGCTTCAGCCAAACAAGGTTTGATCCCCCTTCTCGCAACCTTTGCGACAATGTCACACTGTAGTTTCATATTAACGGCATATTGAGGCACTATTTTGTGTCCAGAGGGGAACATTTTGGGTCAATCTTCAAAATATACAAGGTTGGTATCTGATGGAAGGGCTTCATCTATTAACCTCTGTAAAAAAAACACAATACAGTATTAGTACATTGGACATATATAATTTAGTTTAAAGGGGCAATTGACTGCAAAACCGATTTTACCTTGTCATTGTTGAAAAACGACAGTTCGGAGGGTAAACTGAACATACCGTGAATATCAAAGTCCATTGACACCTTTTTCCTATTCAAATCTCAAAAAGAAAAAATTTGGCTGTAAAACGCTAGCTTTTCAACAAAGCCACCGGTCCTACGTAGGACCGGTGATCGCCCTCTTATTGGCTCTGGTCTGTATCTTTGTCACGCCCCAGAATTTACATTCAGACCAGCCCGAGGTAGCGTCTATCTCCGATACTAGTTTAGCTGCGCGCTGCTCTGTGTAGGCTACTTATAAGGAATTACAAAGAAGAACATTTCGAATTATAACAAGGATATTGAAAATGGACCACGGTCGTAAATGCTGTGTTCCAGGCTGTACAGGGAAGGCTAACACTCACAGTCTTCCCAAGGAGCCAAACATTCAACAGGCATGGCTGCTGTTGTCTATGAGAAGATCCCCGCGAAGTTCGACACTCAATCATTCATTTGCTCTGAACATTTCACCCAAGACAGTTTTGACAACCTTGGACAATTTCAAGCAGGATATGCTAGGAAGCTGAACCTGGAAAGAGGTGCTGTTCCAACCGTATGCTCATTGCAACCGCAAGCTCTAAGGACAGTATGATGTTGTGCTAACAGTTATTAGCAATGCTAACGTTTCCTGTATATAGCATACCAGGTAGAATGCTAAATACGTTTCTACACACATCAAATGACTCTAGCTAGACTAGCTGTAGTCGGCATTAGAAGGGAAGCTTCCGAAAAATAGCCAGAAAACGAACTGCAGTCTGGCTTATTGCTAACGCCTGTCTAGATAATCTATTTGAAAGAACTGGAGAAAGGCAGGTTCTAGATACAGGATACGTTAGCATTGCTAGTAACTGTTACTAGTAACACCTAGACTGTAGGCATGTAAACAAGTTTAGCTTGCTAGTTAACGCAAGAGCATAGGTAGAATGTGTGATCATTTAGCCTAGTTTATTGGCAATGGGGCTAACGTTGATTCATGTTCCTGACTGTGTTTCATTCAAATAAATAACCTGTGTAATGAAAATCTACAATTCACGATGCATGTTTGTCCAGATCTTTGTCATGTTATTTTACAGCAAGATATCTAGAGCTAGCCTAGCTAGCTAACTGAAGCCGAGTAGAATCACGATATGGTTTGGTTGCTAAGCTGTAGCCTAACGTTCTACCCACGTAAGTCAATCCAGTTTGCTTCAACAACAGAAGTGGAAACAAGTAATAGTCAATCTGTTGAAAACAGTGTTGTGTAGACACAATAGATTTATTTGCGCGTTTTTATTTCAAGTCTCCAACTTTTGTGTTTCAGCGAGTGCTGCTGTTGGCCGTGTTGCGTTTTTGCTCCCAGCTTCACTCGTTGATAACCAACCAATCAGCGCGCAGCTGATCTAAATATTAATGAGCATACCATAAAAGGAGAAAAGCTATTGTTTTTTCCCGGGAACATTTCAGAGGATCTGTCAGAGGGCATAGAACAGCACCCGGGCCATTTTCAACCCAACCAATGTTACATACCCTATTCGGAGACCTTAAGGAACAGTGTGAAATACCCAAAAAACCCAGTCAATTGCCCCTTTAAAACTCAACATTGTCATCATTGTGGTCGACAATGTTCTGATCTCACCCTTAGCTGAAAAGGGCAGTTATGTCTAGTAAGGTTGATCTTGTTTTCCATCACATAGGAATTGGCAAAGCTCAAACAATACGTTACGGTGTAATTTAGTCTGAACATGGCACAAAACACGAAAAATATGTTTGTGATGTAGTAAATACATGGAAATGGAAAATAAAATTGACTGCCCGACCACAAATGTAGGTTGGTCATGTTTTAGCACAAATATTCTAGACAGTCAAATTATATACAATATATTACAACACACTGCAGGCACATCACAAGTTTGATATTGAATGTACTCTGGCATGAACCTGTGAAATATAGCAAATTCATTAAATGCGAAGGGCTGCTTTGGAGCCGTAAATGTGTAAAATGAGATTGCATTTGAAAAGTTCTTTGCAACAAACATCGTAAAATGTATTGTGTACAGACAGTGTATTCTTTTTACTACTTGGTTTTCATCTCCATCTCATGACAAGGTGTGCCAAACAGCTGGTTCAATATGTGGAATGTGAAATTGCGGTTCGCCAAATGTAATTTAGGCATTGGTCATTTATCTAAGTGACCATCATTCAGGTACTGTAAATTGTCTGATAAGGTCAATGTGAATTCATGAGTGGTGCTGTTGCAAACATGCTCAAGCTTGCCAGCTCATGCAGTGTTTGTAGTAGTATTTAAAATGCCTGAGCAAAGAGATACACTGTCATGTAAAATTCATAACACAATCTCCCATTTAATAAGACGGATAATGGTAATTAGGTCCTGGATGGCAGTGTTTTCCTTTGTTATTTGCTCTATGCCATATGATATTTCTTTGTTGCAAATGGATATAGATGGACCTTTAAAATACAGTTGAATAAACAAAGACACCATGTCCCCTGGCTGTGACAGACAGGGGGGGACAACTGAAGTGGCACTTTGTTGTTCTAAAAGCTTGGAATCAGTTTGAATGATTATTTTACATATAGACAAATAATATTTTCCCCTGTGACCTTTATGGCACAATTTGTTTCTTTTAATTGCTCATTAAATATAAATACTTATATCTGAGAAAACATTGGATGAACATGGGATGTTAATGTTTTGTTGTGCCATACATCCATATACGCAGCAAGCAGGTTTTAAACTAGCTGCTGTAGAGCTACTGTGTTATGTAACCTTCAGGGCTCCTCAGCCCACTTTGACTAGCAACAGCCTGTGACAAAGTGCTGTATGTCGAACAGAACAAATAAAACCTAGGCTTCACTGTAAATCCCACTCCAAGCCTTTTCTGTTGTGTTGCTATACATGCACAACGGTACCAATATACGTGCTGGCTTCAGAAAGATGGGAAAAAAGTAATTTAGAAAAATGTTTTATTCATCATTTCTTGTATTAAGTATATGTCATTGTATAATGTTTCGTCAACTGCATTCACTGTGCTGGTTTTCCCCAAGAAACTAATTCATAAAAGTGCACTTTTTGTTAATCTGGGGCACACTTTCTTTGCTTGAACACATAATTAATGAGGATAGTGTAACAGAGAGCGATTGGAAGACAGCAAGGTGGATTATTTGGCATAAGCAGCAGACGGTGTGAGTAATGTGCAGTCCCAGACCGGTGAACTGCATGATTTAGTGTGCCGTGTGCGCTGCGAGACCGGAGCAGGCCTCTTAACGCCAGGACACCTCAGGCCCTTTGGATCAGCATCTACAACCCGGTGCACTTTGTTTTCTGTGTGGCTGCATTTTTGGCCTACATCTGTGCTATTGGAAGGGATTGGGTGGGAAAGCTACAAATAGTGATTACAGTAAGTAATTTTGGTCTCAGTGTGACAAGTTAAAGGTGGGTGCATAGGTAGTGTGAGCTTCTGTATCCTCGTTCTGCAAACTTAATTCTCTTTTCCCTTTGTCATCTAGGTATAATGGGAGAATATGAGCCAAAAATTGAGGTGCATTTTCCTACCTCTGTTCTGACTGCTAAAGGAGTGACTGTGAGACTGGAGTGCTTTGCCCTGGGGAAGTAAGTAAGCAAGCAAGCAAATCCTTGTGGACATACATTTTTATTATTTATTGTAAAATTATAGAAGCCTCCAGATACAGCACCACTTTCACTGGTGGGTCATCATTGGTATGGCTAACACCCTTCTCAAGTAATGTTTCAGACATGTTCTAAAATCTGTGTTATCTCAACCAAATGGGAACCCTGTGCTCATTATTTTGATCCACTGAAGGACCACTATCCCTCTAATGCAGAAATAGTCTTCCGGCTGGATTTTGAATGACTATAGAGCACTGCAAAGCATCATAGCTAGCCTACTTGATGGCATGTTAGAGCTTATAGGATAGAAATGAAGAGGGAACTCAGCCCCAGGGAGCAATGTGTTCTGATAATAGAGAGCCAGTAATATGCCCGTGTTTGCAGGGTGCTTTTAATATCTGTTATGTGTGTGGAGGGCCAAGGTTAGGTCTTTGAAAAATGAAACTGGCCACCACTCGTGCAATGCCAGGAGGGAAAATAACATTTGTCAGCAGCATTGTGTCCAGGGTACTTGTTCATGGTTGCTAAAATTAGTCATCCTAGCTGGTTTCTTGGTTTAAAAAGTAACCTGAAAGGCAAGGTTGTACTGTAGTTTAGTGTTGGTGAATCTACACATATAAGCTTATTGGATAGACTGCATCTCTCACAATGTGAAAACCTTGATAATGTTATAGCTATCTTGTTTGAAAATTTTAATTCAAGAATGCTAAAAATCCTCAGACGATGATGACAAGAGAATAAGTGAAAGACTCATCTATTTTTTGGTTCATCTCTTACTCAAAGCTAATGTGTTTTGCATAACGCAATGCAATTTTCATTTCACTACATAATCCTGTATCATCCCTACTTCATTGTTTATCATTATTTGATATGAATAATTCATTGCTGAATCCCATCTTAAGTGCAAACAGCTTCTAATATACGGAATTGCAAGGAGCTTGTAATTGTTTACAAAGCTTTCAAGGGGCTCCTTTGGAGCAAAAGTCATTTACAATTAATTATCAGCATTAGAATAATGAGTCATTTCCTAAACATATAGACATAGTGAACCGCACAGCCTCATGCCTTACTTATTCCCATTAGAATAAGCAGAGGCTTTAGGAGACTGAGCAAACAGACAAACTTATTCAGACCGAACCCTGTTCTCCCATCACAGGACTAATTTGGGCATTATGGCTTTCAGTCTGATGGTGATCCTAGTGACTTACCCCCTTACCTACAAATGAATGATTTATCAATGCACCCTATTAAGAAATGTCAGTCTTTATATAACACTGAAAACAAACTTTGATTGGTTTTGTTCTCCTGTCGATCAATATGTATGATGGCCCCTCTCGTGTAGACAGTACAGAGTGTTCTTTGTGTGGAAAGGCCACAGCATCTACATTCAGACAAGGCAAACTGAAATGAATGCCTTGCAACAACAACAACAAATGTAGTGTGGGTAACTGGCAAAGGCACGGTAGTTCAAAGCTAACTTAACTTTTAAGTTGTTTGGCTTTCTTTCTCAGGAAGCTATCAAAAGGTTTACCAATAGGTCGAGGGAGTTCATTATTTGATTATATCACAATACAATCTCCTCAGAATTCAAACAAATGTATCGGAAAGAAATGTTTTCTTTTGAATGGATTCAGCTGTGACTGGATTCAGTTGTATAGCCAGTTCTATGGACTTGCAGACAGTATAATAGACTAGCAGACACAGTACATGATCTCTCCTGTTGGGGATTCATCAATTCAAACATTCATTGAGTATCTTAAATTCTGCTTTACGATGTTACATGATATACTTTATATAAAAAAAATCTAATTTTATAATTTACATTTAGTTTGTTCCTCCCAAGAGAAAATGTTTAGCACTAAGACATTGACCTCCCTGGTTTTATGACCAGGTTTCACCAACATTACATAAGGATTGAAGATATCCCCTGCTAATACCGGTCCGAAGGCTTTTTTAGATGTTAAGGCTGTGCTTAATACTGAACGTGCTTTGAATCCCAGTAAGAGAACATAACAGCCAAGACGCGTACATGTCCTTGCGAATTTACAGATAAAAAGCTATGGGATGTAACAATTTCATCACAGCTGAATGATTGATGGGTGCACTGGAGGTTTCCACGATGTCACATTTCCATCTTTCTGAGACCTGTCAACCTGGGCTGTCATACAAGTGCAGCACTGATAAAGTGTAGTGAGACATCCTCTGTGTACATGTACAGCCCATCTGTCATGAGGATTCATAGGGGGGATATCACCAGCAAACACTGATGAACGACACTGGTCTAACACTAATCATGAAAACCATTCTGACCAGAACTGGTGACCTGATTTGAATATACTACACGCACCTGTGCAAAACATAATGACATTCTAAAGTACACCGCTTTCACTGGAGGTAGTTTACTCATAGCAGACACCGTCTGAAAATCATATCAAATTCATCACAAATTGCTAATGATGTTGATTGACTGAAGTGTACTTGCGGCAAAAGTCACTTGGATAGGGTTGTACAAGTGATTAATTATTAAGAGAACCATCATATCAGTGAATGGATGCAAAACACATGCTACAGTACAGTATACTGCATGTATTATTAATAGTGCACTATATTTTCCCAGCCTGCCTTTACAGTATGTTGAGTGAGTGTTGGTACAGACTGTTCTAAGTTTACGCCTCAATTCCCCACTCTTCCTCCACCCCTCTCCCTCCTCCATTCCACCCACCAAGTCCTGTGCCAACTATCACATGGAGGAAGATCAATGGCAACATTCCCAAAAAGGCCCGGCTTCGAAAGTCCCAGGCTGTGCTGGAGATTCCCAACATCCAGCTGGAAGACTCAGGGATGTATGAGTGCAAAGCAGAGAATCCAAGGGGCGGTACAGCCTTCAAAGGCCATCTTCAGGTCTACAGTAAGTTTCATTTGAGCTTTTTATCACAGCCCTGGCTAAATTCCTCTGCCGCCCTAACCTATTGCCTTTTATTGTGTTTTTGTCCCAGTCTGTTCTCCATCTCAGCAGTTTCACTGATTAATATGTATACGGCTTTGATATGGTTTGATCTTGGTGAATCTTACAATCTTTATCTATAGAAATGTTTTTAATGCTAATATGTTGGACGCCTATCTCTTCACTGTCAAGAATATATCCTTTATAGTTTTGGAAAACATATAAAGATACATTTGTCACTTTCAAGGAAGTACTTAATTCTAAACAAATCTGTATAGACGCATAATTATTAGATTGTGTCTTCCATGTCCTGTTGACCCAGCATGATTCATCCAAAAATAAACTTGGTTGGAAACCTTTTAGTTGAAAGAGATTGGTTGCAGAAATGCAAGGTCACATGTCCTAACATGTGAGTGGTTTGCCGGAGGAGTCTGCAGCATTTATGTCCCATCAGAGCTCCACATCATCCTGGTCTGTCAAGACAGACAGGAGGCCTCCATTGAGCTAGCTGAACTGGTATGCGAGGCACGGTCTCCTCTACTCTTTGCATATGCCACTTTCAGTGTGATAGCTTTTTTTTCTTGTGGTTTGATTGAATGATTATGGTCAGGAAGGTCCCTCTCACAATGAAGGTTCACACAACAGCATGACCTGTGCAAATTACATTCACCGTGAGCCTGCTACAAATTAGGCTCCCCTTTCTCTCTGTGATGTACGGAGAATGGGAGTTGCCAGGGAGTACAGGGGCCTTGGAATCATGTCTTCCCAAGGCTGAGGCTGTTCATTATCTTGGCTCTGTGTGCATGGTATGAGCCCTGGAGATGGGCGGGAGGAAGAGCAGGCACCCAACCAGAAAGGTTTATTGCCATGGGCCGGGGCAGTAACTCAAGGAGGCATTGTCTTTGGTAGAGGTTACTCATGCTGTCCTGCCATCAACTGGGTTTGAGATATGTACTCTGAATGAAACACAACAAGTTTGAACTGTAAAGCAAGAACTGGAGAGTGGATGTACACTCCCATGTACTGTATCAGGATTATTTTACATTCAAGTAAATTAGCTACATGATGTCATGCTGTTTGTAATGTACATTACTTTGGTGTACTATCTATGTATATGCATGTGTTTTAGCTGTTTGTTTGTGTTTGCATCCACTGAATATGTTTCATTTCTTTCCATGTATTTTTCGTTGAAGCCTACCCACAATGGATCAGCATGATTAATGACACCCAACTGGATAGTGGAGATCGTCTCCAGTGGGAGTGCAAGGCCACAGGGAAGCCCAGACCTGCCTATCGCTGGCTGCGCAACGGTGTCCCAGTCACCCCTCAGGTACTCACACAACGCTGCTGTTTCTGAACAAAACTCCATGATGCATAGGTATGTTAGCTAGAACCATAGTAATGGAGCTACAAATCGGAAAACAGAAAATACTGCATACATACATTGTGTTTCCCCTTCCCTGTCAGTGTCCAATTGTTTTCATGCCAGTTATGAGTTAAATATTATCTTTGTTACAGAGCAGAGTGGAAATGGTGAATGGAGAACTGGTCATCCAGAAAGTGCAGCAGGCAGACTCCGGAATGTACCAGTGCGTTGCAGAAAATAAATACGGTGCCATCTACTCCAGTGCAGAACTCAAAATCTTAGGTATTTATCCATTGTTTGTAGATTATATCTGACACATTACATTCACATTCATAATTTCTGTTCAGACAGACCTTGAAAAATACCTCACACAGAAGCCTGACATGTCTTACTTTGTTTGTGTTTGTTATTATTTGGGTGTTTATCAGGTTGACAGAATGAAGTGCAAAAAGTAATCGGCTGTTGAAAAAAAAACACTTTGTTCGTAAATGTAAAATAACCAGTTTTTCCACTTGAGTTTGCATCTTCACAGTATAAACAATGAATGTCTAAAAGAGTATTGACATTTTGACACTGAACTAGACAATGGCGGATCGAGCAGAGAGATAGAAAATGTAGATGGAAAAAAACAAACCTTGAAGTGGGCCGATTGGCAATCAATGGTCCCTGATTTAAAAGTGACCCAAAGAGTTGTTGGCATGAATAAAAAGGCCCCCTTGTGGGTGATATCCAATGAGGTGCCTGACTGGATCACAGAGTAGCACAGAGCAGTGTGCCCTTAGCCAGAGGTACAATGGAAAACAATGACATGCTCAAGGGGAAAACAACAGGGAAAACGCTTTAATTGTGTTACGATGCTTTAAATCAGTTATACTTGTAAATCCTTGGATTTAGCTATTTTTCTTAGCATAGGATAATATACGAGATTTTGCTTGAGATCTCTGAGATCCGCTGTGTAAATGGCTTACAGTTTCCACATGCAACCATCTGCAAATATAATATGCTGGTTGATTTAATGGTTTATCTTAACTAACCAATGAATAAGGAGCAACACCTCCTAAAGAATCCTCTCAACTAGGGCGTATTTTTACAGGACTTGTATTCCTCCTGTTAGTTCCTCTGAAAGGAGTGGTTCTATTCATTGATAATGCAATAAATACACATGACCATGTTAAAAGAACACTTAAATCAAAACATTTGTTCTGATCTGGTTTTCTTCAATCCACCAAACAATTTATATTGTTACATTCTCACAATTGGGTAGGTAAAATCTTCTCAGAACATCCAAATAATTATATTTACATTTAGCAGACGCTTTTATCCAGAGCGACTTACAGTAAGTACAGGTACATTCCCTTGCCCAAGGACACAACGTCATTTTGGCACAGCTGGGAATCGATCCGGCGACCTTCTGATTACTAGCCCGACTCCCTCACCGCTCAGCCATCTGACTCCCCTACCATATGTAAGGTGGATTATTGGAAAACAATTGTTTTGAAATGAAGGGGGTTAAATATTGGCCAAACAACCCACATTAATTTCCCTTAGTTTAAAGGAAGATGGGAAACTGAACAGTGTATTAACTTGAACCAAATAATGCCAATACAAATACAATTACTGTTATTTGAGTCTATGGGTTAAATCAGAGCAAGAATGGTCAAAGTAAGGTTAAATGAAATAAACATTTAATAACATTGCAAATGAATGAAATCAATTAGAAGGCAAACATGTTACAAAATTAAGGTTAACTCTTACCTACTCTACCATGATCATTGTAAATCAGAGGGAAAGCAAGAGGTGACAAGGAGTAGGAGTACAAGGACATAGTCAGAGCTGAGGAGAAGGTCTCAGGAGATCAAGAATCCACAGAACAATGCTTCACATTTCCCTTTATACACAAGGACAACCAATCAGACCACTTATTGACCCTTACTTATCAACATATGACTAGCAATGCCATGTAAGTTACACAATAGGGTGTGAGAGCCAACAAGTAGAGAGTCTGTCCAGGAACTCCCGACTTTACATTTTGAGAGATGGGGGCAGGTTGACACCCACCCTTACAGAAAGAACTGCACTACCAAAGAAGACTTTATGTTGTGAAACTGTTCTCACTTTAGACAGTAACAACGTGAATCCTAAGGCCCTAAAGAGCTGACAGGAATCAGACTGCACCTCCATCCTCCACTCCTTGGTGATGCACTCATTTTCTCCCTGTCAGCTCCAATACTGGGACACATCTGGTGACACATGTGTTCCCTTCTTCTCCTTTGCTGTGGGTCAGTCTGATTTATTATCTCTGTTACTCGCTCTGCTTCTTCAAATGAACCCTATTGCCTTTGTTTGTGAACAAAAACTATAGAAGCTATAATTCGGTGATATTTTACATTCATTGTATTGCTCTCACGTTGTAGATGTGTTTATGATGTTATACACTTTCTTAAAATAGATGCAATCATGAGAACTATTACATGGGTAGATTCAAGGGAATAACTGCTGTGTAGGTTTGCAGAGATGCAGTGTCTAGGGCACCATGAAGACCTAGATTGTGATAATGTTTATCTAAGATGACTAGGAGATGTAAACCCCCTCCTTCCCAGATCTACAGTCAGAATGATGATATTTTGAAGCTGGTGATGAATGTTCTGCTAAGCATGTCCCCTGGGCCTACCATCCCAGTGACCTGTGTCCTTTGTGAGATGTCCACAAGCAAATACTATCAGGACAGATTACATGGCTAATAACACTCTGCAGATGAGCGATCACTGGAGGCTACGTGGGGACCTGGCTGAACCACGTGTGTGATCCTGTCCCAGATTTAGCTCTGTGGGTATGGAGACAGTGAGGAAGGGAGGAGGGGTTGGGGGGGGGGCAGCAGGGGGAGTGTTGCCATCAGCTGCAGGGCAACTTTTACTATTAATTTTAAAACAAACACAAAAACCCACAACAAGTGCTTTGTTTTATTACTGTTGTCCATGTCCAAGGGGATCGATGCCTTTCAGGGGTCTGCCACAGGAGACAAGTAGAGGCTTGCTGCATGCGTGGCAGTGGGGCTGGCCACCAGCCAGAGTTGGCATTGAATAGTCATCATGTATAACATCCCCTACACAGCATCACTCAACATTTAAATAATGAGTTCTGACAAAGCCTTGCAGCAAATGGATGGCCCTAATGTCTAAAACAGCTGTAACACACATAGAACAGAATTCACACCAACTGTGGATGTTTCCTACACTGTTCCCTTTGCATGGTGCTTTGCCGTACAAGTTAATTACCGTCTTCTTTTGCAACTATTGTACAACTTAAGTGTGAGTATAGTGGATTTATGAACGTGAACTAAAATACATTGTATAGAGAATATGGGTACAAATATGATGTTGCTGTCTGTCATTTTTGTGTTATATTCTAGACATCTTGATATGTTTGACACTTATGGAAAGGGCATTGCAATTATGTGTCTTAATTTGAAGAGCTGCTGTAGCTCTAGCTAAATTTAACTCATCAGATGTGTCATCCTATTGCCTCCAGATAGTTAGGATTATTGGAGTTAATTACTTTTAAATGTTAAAGTTCAGTTTTTTGAAAAAGTACTTTTATCATACTGCCTGAATGTATTTTTACCGCAGGTCGAAAAATCTGCCCAACTATAGTGAACTAAACTGACTCTCTAATTAGCCTACATGGCAGTTCAGTCTGTCCTTAGAATAACTAATACAATATTACAGTTGTGAATTTTACATGATTACTTGTTTTCAATGTCCTGTACACATTTTATGTACCTCAGTGTTCTTTGGGGTCAATTTGACGTCATGCTGTTTTAGCTCTATAAAACATTAGAAATATCATCATTTTACACACATCTGTTTGAATGTGAGGCTGGGCAGACCCATCTGCCAGAGCAAATAAAACAGAAGCTTGTGCATTTTTCTGGTTCCCAGGTTGTGCATTTGTACAAACATTATGGTTATTTAATTGTGTGTTCCAGTTATGAGGTGCCACATATGATCTATAATGTTTATTTTTTAGATGTGGCCTTAAGTACATACACTTCAATATCGGTAACACTATTAGTATTTCCTATGATAATTCACCAACCAATGTGTTTGTCTTCTCTACAGCATCAGCCCCAATCTTTTACTCCAATCCTGTCAGGATTATTGCTACGCTTGGGAAAGACGTGTCACTGGAGTGCAAGCCCAGGGCATCACCAAAGCCAAGGATAACATGGAGAAGAGGAGACCGAAGGATACAGCCCAGCAGGAGGTAATGAATGCACTACTAACATTAAGACCTGTTCTGCCTGTAGACAGGACACATGAAAAGAGAAAGTTTACAAGCACATTTCAAAAGCATACCATAAGAACACTTCTAATGTTAAGGGATCCTGGTATATTTTTGATTAGGGTGCACACCATGGAAAGAAATTGTTTTAAAAACGTGTTTAGATAGAGTAAAGTATGTATAGATAGTATAGAGTATAGATAGAGAAAATATGTTTCCAATTGATGATTCCTATGGTGACACATGAACAGATGTTTCATAATGGTATCATTTAATAATAGAGGGAATTGCTTACCTAAAATAGTGTCAGAATTGTGTACCAAAGTAAACCCTGTTATGTTATTGTTCTAGTTGAAAACCCTTAGAGGAATTGTTTATATGTCTCTTAAACAAGTCTGTATCTCACTACAATCTCTAAAATTAAATGTCATCTTCTGAAGAAAAAACTCAGGTGTTTCCAATGCCTTCGAGGCAGTTTTTCATACCGTCTCAGGGACACTGGCAATTTAGGGCCCTGTGATTGCATCTGGGTTTCTTGTGCAGTTTGAGGCATCATCTTTTATGAGAAACAACTCTCCGTAGCGCTCCAGAGGGGGTGAGCAGGGTTGCGGAGCATCAATCAACTGGAGCGACAGCAAGGAAATTATCACTCAGTGCAGTGCATCCCGAGCTGTGAGTGAGGGAGCAAGCCCTTTGTTTAGCAGCTGAAATGTGGCGATCCGGTCAACACATCGGTAACAAGAGCAGCCAGTTGATTATCATTCTGTCTGATTTGAGTCCTCTCACTAAAACACTCAAACACACAGTTCATTTTAAATGTGGGTGTCACATAAGATGTTGACTCGTGGATCATTTGCCATCTTCAAGGATCAGCAAATAAGTTTCTGCGTTTTGCATTGTAATGTATTTGTTGGAGTGTGATTTCTTTGAGTTGGCTAGTGGCCAACTTACATTAACTGCCATCTGATGTATTTTATTTTCCTGATTATATTTCTCTGGTCCCTCTTGAAGCGATATCAGCGTTGTTTAGCAACAAAGTTGCTAATTGTAAGCATCACATGATTAGTTGCTGTCAAATACAAGCCTGCTGCACATGAACAGCTTCCAACTCTCTTACCAGGCTGTATTAAACCCAGGCTGTGATATACAGTACTTTGTTTTAGTGACTACAAGGAAATTGAAGGGTAGGGATAGGCTATTGACTAAAATGGTGACAAATGGCTGAATTGTGTATAGCTGAAGTGTACCAGAGAGACTATAATGTCTGACTTCTTTTTGCAAGTCCCTTAAATGTTTCCATTTTGTATTGGCAATATAAAGATAACGTCATTGTTTTAGTCAACGTGTATCTTTTCTAATATAGAATTATCAGAATATAACATTTTGCATGAAGTGGTTCTGTAGTTAGGACAGATATTTTGGGTATATTTCTACATATCACTGAATAAAGGGGGTGGATCCTTCTCTCGACTTGACCAGGATAGCTTGACCAGGAGGATTTCAACAAGGATTTTCCTGCATTAGCAATAGAAAAGAAAGACCTTTGTGGATGGAAGGAAGTTCAATTCTGGGATGAGCAGGGGTTGAATCGAAGCAGGTCCACGTTTATCTGGCATTGACAGCTGTGCTGACTTAATGAAGGTTTGTAATTAACATGGATTTCCGCTAATGTTCAGAGCTTTTGTCTCGTAAATGGAAAGTATTAATCCCATTAGTCAGAGACTATGTGGCAGGCTCAAGTGAAACCGAAGCATATTTTTTTAAAGAGCGATAGACAAAAGGATAGCATAATTTGTTAATTTCATGGAATGTTCACAAACATTACCAAACATTCTTCATTTTTACCATCTTTTTAATGAACAGATTTTTAAGCTTTTCTAATAAACCCATTATTACACCAGATTCAAAAACGTTATACGTACTAAATGCTATAAATGGTCATTCTTTTTTTGATAGGATATATCTGGGTGTTTAGATACATTCCTTTTATTTTCCTCAGTCAAGTTAGACTATTTGCATATATTGTATACCCTACGGTGCACATTGTCTGTCCTTCCGGTCTCAGTGTGCTTGTAAGTGAAGTATTTTCGTAATTTCTTCAGGCTGCAGTTTACTCTAAGATTTTCTGTGTGTGGGTGTATTTTGCTTTGCTTTTTGTCTGACTTTGGGGTGGGTATTGCAATTTTTATAAAGATGATTACTTAATAAATATTCACACTACGGCCAATAGCATGTGTACACTTTATACACAGGCACCTGCTTCTTGAACTCTCCAATCCAAAATCATGGACATTAAAATGAAGTTGGTTTCCCACTTTGTGTCCATAACTGCAAGGCTTTCCAATAGACAGACAATTGATGCAAGTTTTGCCTCCATGTAGCCACAAAGCATTAAAAGGTTGGGCACTGATGTTGAGTAATTAAACCTTGCTTGCAGATAGCATTAGATTTGATCCCAAAAAGTGTTTGATGGTGTTTAAGTCAGGGCAAAGATCACAAAGGGTGATCCATATAGAAAGGTTTGTCAAGTACGCTGTGTAGAAATGTGCTTGGCCTGCACAGATACCTGACCTAAACACCACCAAACACATTTGGAAAACATTATAATGGAAAACCAGGCACCAATCAGTGCCTAACTTCTCAAATGCTCTTGTGACTGAATGCAAGCAAATTCAGAAAAAAACACTCCAAAATCTTGTAGACAGCCTTCTCAGAACAGTGGTAGCTGTTACAGCCACAAAGAGAAGGCCAACAAGACGGCCATATTAATGGCCATGGTTATGGAAATGGGATGTCCAACAATCTCAGACAGCACAAGTTATGTGTGACGATGAGGTGTCCACTTCCTTTGTGCGTATCATATATCGTCATCCTCCAGAACCAGTTCAAATGTAAAAAATATTGATACTGAACATAGAAGGATTTAACCATAGACACTAAGGGAACGTAGACTAACCATAACCTTGATCCTAACCCTTCAGTAGATACTTCTTCATAAAGCAAGATGCTCACTCTCTCTCCAGTTCTTTGGAAGGATGTCAGAAACTCGGTTACATCTTCCCTTCCTGGTACACAGTTGACAAGTTGGAGATGTTGTTAACTACTGAATACTCTATTCATGGCAATTTCGTTATAAGTTGCATAGTTTCAACTGTATTTTCATAGCATGTGTTCTCCTGAGCATAACAGGGATGAGGGTGGTGTTGGTGAATTCAGCAGGCAGGCTACTAGTGGTAGTTATATTAAAGTAGATTTGGTTTACCTCTTCATTACCCTTGCCTCTCTCCAGAGGACAGCTTTGTGATACGCTTGTCTTGCTTTGACAGGATTTTGCATTCTATAAATTGGACGTACGGTAACAGTTGTCAAAGTTTGACACTCCCAGTTATGCAACCACTGTGCGTCTTACATGTATAATTGATTCATTGCTTCTTTGAATATACATTATCTCAAATATGCCTAGTTCATGTCAGATGAGAAAAAGAATGCATAAGCTACACTTCAGTAGAAATGTGTGGACCATACTCCCTGTTTACAGTACTTGCCTTTACTCATTTAAAAGGGTTAGGGTTAGTGTTACTATATTTATTGACATTGAAATTGTGTGATTACTTGGGTCCAATGAAGGCTTTTGGATTGTTTCAGTTTTTTTTTTCTTTTTCTGTTGAATTTACATTTTAAAGTGAACCTTGTTTACGAATACTTATCTTTACTGATAGCATCTGTTGAGTAATCCGCTTCCAGATAGGACTATTTAATACTATCAGCCGATCGGGATCATTAATGAATTTAAGTAGTTGATTGATCTTGTATAGATGGCCAAACATTTGTGTTTCAGTGCTCAGTCTCACTGGCACAGTAACCTTGAAGGTTATAAGGAATTTTCACTTGCCAACAATTGTGTCCTCAAAGAACTTGGTGCAACTTTCTTGTCAGAAGAAACTTGTCAAATCTATACAATGTGAATTGTTTAGATCCCCCAAAAAAACCCTCATGTTCCTAACTAAAAGTATCAAACCCTTTGTCTTTTCAAGCTGTTCTGTTTGACCTTGCACATAATGTATAAATGTACATTAATACTATTACAAACAACTGAACATTCATAACATGGTGTCCCAGCAATTTACACATGCATTTGTGTCTTATACCTATATTGATTTTTTGTGTCCTTTCTGACAGGATTATGCTGTTGCGGAACAACACTCTGAGAATCGTTAACTCCAGCCGAGCGGATGAGGGGAACTATGTGTGCCGAGCTGAGAATCAGTTTGGCTCAGCAGAGATGACTGCCATGCTGTGGGTAAAAGGTAAGTGATGCCCACGGGGCCTGTATTTTCTGCCAAATTAGCGCAAGTCAACCACTAGCAAACAATCCCTTCTGTCGTCCCTGCCCCCTCCGCACACCTCTGCCTGGGTGCTCGGAACGCCACCAGAATTTATTGTGGTTGTTCGACCATGAAGTTAGGGCTTTCACATTCAAACGTCATTTCACAAGGGCACACCTTGACTGTGTTAGGGCTGTCACATGGATGCAACATCCACAGTCAAGATCAGAGGACCCCAGAATGTATCGGACAAAGTTGATTGTTGAGGCCAAGTGAAGGTTGTGTGATTTGTGTGATAATAACCATGTCTTTTTTGCTGCTGCTCAGTATTAGCCTTGGGTAGTCTGATTGTTGCACCATGACAGTGTAGCAGTGTTGTGCTTTCAGAGGCCATGCGTGTGGAGCTTAGTCCCAGCAGAGTGGAGGTGACGGTGGGGGAGAGCGTGGTTTTGAGCTGCAAGGCAACACATGACCCATCACTGGATGTGGCTTTCCAGTGGCTCCTCAACCAGAAACCTTTAAACTTCCAACAGGATGGCAACCACTTTGAATACATCCAAACAGTAAGGGACTACCATTTATATAGATTCAATTTTACTTTGTAATGGCTACATATTTAGCAACAATTTAGAAGGTTACTTATATTGGGCAGTTATTATTGATTGAACAGATGATCGATTTTGTACAAAATATACCTTACCTTCATGCATGCATAGTCACTGCTCTGGTTCAACAGAGGTGTACAGTATAGTTAATGATTTTAGGCACGACTCGTTGCACCGTGCAGACTTGTTAAACTTGAATGAGAATCAATCTCTTGAAAGGTCATGCGACCCCAGATGTCATCATGATTAAGAACCTGCAGTAGAACACATCGTAATGCTCATCAAAGTGAACAAGAACCCACAGATAAGCACGGAGCGCATGTTAGGTCGCTGCTGTGATTTATACCTCTTAAAGCAGTGGGCTGCTAGATTGAGGAGATGCACAAACCCTTCACAGACAATGCTGACCATCTCATGAGTATTTTTCTTCTCATTTATTCAATCTTAAAATGGCACAACTGAATTTGTACATTTATTTGAAAATGGAAAAGCAAGCTTTCTCTTTAAGATGAATGATGGAAGAGATTGAAACCATCTCATCTTTTTGTAGGGAAATTAGGAGGTAAACACAGGCTCCGGCAATTGATTTGAGTGAGTGATGAGAAAAACCACAGAGTGAGCTAGACAAACACACACAAGTACATGTGTGCTTCCCACTCACTCACACTCATACAAACAAACCGAGCATACAGTATGCAACTTTACATAATTTAGACTGTAACTTGTGTTATTTCAAATGAATTCAATTTGGATGGACAATGGTTTATCTGTACAATAATAAAAACGAGACCTCTTGTACTTTTTTTTATACTTCCCCCCTACCACCTTAATCGTTTCAAAACAAATAACCATTTTATGACATAATTGTTTGCAAGGATGATCATTTCAAGGCTTTTCTGTACTTTTCTGCCTGCACAAGTTAATAGTCTTTCTATTTCTCGTTCTGTAATTGGAATGAATCGGCCTGCCTACAGTAGAGTACCTGTCAGAGCTAACGCAATTAGTTTTATCCTCTAAATAATGGAATATAGTCTTTTTTTCTTTTTTCTGCAGGCAAATGCTTCAACACTGTTACCTCCAAATCAGCACTCAGCGAATGAGTGAGATTATTAATTGGGAAAGCCAAATGTAAAGGATGGCATTTGAAATGGGATTCATAAAATAAATTATAAATTAATACGTTTCTGCGAAACAAATTATGAAAATGAAATGCAGCTCAAATAGTGAAGTTAGAGGCAGGCTGCTTGACAGAACTGATAAAAGGAATATTTTGTTGTACTTGAATTATGTATATGCATTTACTCCTCATTACCAATTCCCTCTTCCTAAGTACATGTTCTGTAAATAAGGTTAAAAGAAATGTAAAATACCTTATGCAGTATAATAAAGATATCATATTTTTAATGTAATATGTTCTCTTTCAATAGTTTCCTGAATTGTATTTTATTTGTCAATATATATAAATGTTCTCTTAAGTGAACAGAACATCAATTACCATATAACTACATAGTATCTACATAACAACCAGTATCATTAACATGGTTACAAATGAATTGTCATGTAAATGCAGGTTAAAGCAATTACAAGGTTATTAGAATGTTACTATAAACTATGTCATAATGTATACAGCTATAATCATATTTAATAAAATATAAGTCATCATGTCAATACAGTGTTATTACCACAGTTTTAACTTTTAAGTGAGCAGTCAAAGAGACAGAATATTGAAGAAGAAACTGAGCACACCCTCATAGATGAACACCCAATATCCAGTATTCCTGTGAAATCCCACTGTTTCTCCACGAGCGCCTGAAGTGAGCTGTTGAAAAATATGACATTCCTATCCTGGTCTGTCCTCAGTTAGAATCCAAACCCTGGAGAGACAAAGCATTTTTAGTGGCAATGCTCTACAGGCACAGAGGACTTCGACTTGATTCATGGTCTGTAATTTTAATCAGGTTATGTGCTAAACAGCTGCCTGTAGACCTTGAATTGTTCCCAGTCTTGCCTTGGGCGTTTCTCATTTCAAGAGACAGAAAAAAACACAGGGGGACTGAAGGAGAGTAATAGCGAGCAAGCATCAGAATTTAACAGGAATCTCTTAAGCCCCATGCACCTGTATGGGATATACTTGAAGGATCACATTGCTTAGGTGTCAAGCACACATGAATGTTGGATTTCTCTCTAACTTTTCTGTAACACTCCCTGCTTGTCATGCAGCAGTCCTCAACGGTGGATTTGATGATAAGGAGCATTCTGCTGAAGCATGCTGGGAAATACGGCTGCCGGGCTCAGACCAGTGCTGACACGGTGTTTGCAGAGGCAGAGCTGCTTGTTAGAGGTGAGCTTGTTATCTTAAGGGGTCTCGTTAGCTCTTGTTGGTAGTCATATGCCAGCACTTAACCAACTTTGACACAGATTACCCATGGAAGCGTCACTCAATATCATGTCTATGTGTTTCAGCACCAAGCAGGTCAGGAGTGACTGGCATTGTGCTGAAATCTGCCTTATTTTCGGGGAATAAGGGAAGATGGTGGAGGTGGTCAGGTGTTGAAGTCATTTCAACTGTTGACCCAGCCCAGACCATTTGAGTGGCTCAGAATGTTACTGCTCTTTTCTCTTTAAGGAGAAGCTCATTTTCTACATGGGTAGAATATGGTTCTTAAAAACAGAAATAGGAATTTACCATTTTAATATTTGAGGATAACGTCATGTATGAAAACCCCAGATTTCTCAATACTGTCATACTGTATACATGTACCCAATTAGACCAGGATCTGATTGACCTCAAAGATTCTTACCGAATTTGACATTGTTTCAGTTACATGTTGTTAGGATGTATGACATGTTGGTCATAATGGCTGTTTATAATAATAGCAGAGCCTATACAGGAAAGTTGACTTCATATTCCTCAATTTTTAAACAGAGGTCCTTTGCTGCTGTACCCACAATGACACACAATGCATATTAATGTTTTAAAATGCTAATCTACCTTTCAATGCAACCTTTTAATGGGCCCTTCTTGGGGACACAAAACATTGGTTTTCATTGGGCGTACCAGCTGTCAGCTTTTCATTTACAGCTGTTACCCCTAGAGCCCTCAGACGTTTGCTGCACTTGCAGATTACATTTACTTCTGAAGGCTGAGGTAAACATATGTTTGGTTGTTTCAAACAGAGGACAGTCTGCCGCGACACAATCATGCTCAACAGAGCTGACAAACCGCCTCAGAAAAGCCAGAGAAAAAGCTTCAGTAGCCCTTAATCAGCATGTAATCCTTGGCAAGAGATCTATGTCCGCCCAAATCCTGGTATGGTTAAGTAAGTCGTTGTGTTTGTGTTTGTGTTCCGTGAGATTACAAGAGGGAAATGTATTGAAGTCTTTGCTATAGATACCTAATTTCGCTGCTCCCTGCATACTCGCGTGATTGCATGCATGGATTTTAATAGCAGCCATGCGTGTTAAAGACATGGTAATGTGAACCAGCTCATTCGGTATTCATTTAAACAGCAAAGGAGATTGGGTTGCTTTTCTTGTCTGGTGGGGTGTGTGCAGCCGCATTGAGGTCTCGCCTCAGTGGTCCAGCTGTTTAGGTTTGTAATTTAGTCTCTGTGTCTCATGACCTTCTTCTCTCCCCACCAGGTCCCCCAGGACCCCCAGGAGTGGTGATAGTGGAGGAGATCACAGACACCACCGCCACTCTGTCCTGGAGTCGTGGGGTGGACAACCACAGCCCTATCAGCACCTATAATTTACAGGCCCGCAGCCCATTTTCATTAGGCTGGCAGACTGTCAGAACAGGTAATCAATAGAAAGGAAAATGTAACCACTGGATCTAGGGGAACGGGGGACTTGCTGTGGCTAGAAGTCCACTCAGAGGTCTGCCTCTTGCTAAATGTCTTAAGGCACAGAGCTGAGCTAAAAAGTGCAAGGTCACTGTTACAGTAATATATTACTGAAAATATCATTACGTGTTCAGGTGAGTCTGTACCACTATAATGTATTTATTCCTTTTGACAAGTCTTCTAACTCCCTCAGCCAAAATTCTTTAATTCTTACTCAACACTGATGCCAAAAATATGAAGTCAGTTTCTTCTCAAAGTAGCAAGGGTTTCAAAAAGTTGGACTGTTGTCCTCGGTTCAACTGTAATTTTATGTTTGAACTTGGCTGTTGTTCAATGGAGATTAATGAAAAATCTGTTGAGCTCATATTAGGTGTCAGTGGTTGGAATTACATGCAAAATCGTGTCAAAGGGTAAAGGAAAATTAACCTCTTTTGGCAGGAATTACAAAGCAGGCTTCTGTTCGTCCAGAGTGCTGTGGGACTGCAAATGTGCTGCACCAAGTTTTTACTTGACTGTCAGGCTTTATTTTTTGGTTCTTGACAACTCATCTATTACTACCCTGAAATGTCAAAGGATAATAGCTAGCTAAAATCCTATAAATTATGTTTACGTCCTGCAAATACTGGGAATGGTTGAAAATAAAGGTTCGTATGACCTGATAATGATTCATCCTACACACGCACTCACACACACACACACACAAATATATATAATATCACCCTCTTCATTACTCCTCTTACATCACAGCTGTTGAACAACATTAATGGTGATGAAACACAATTAGGGTCTCGGTGACACATTGTAAGTGGTGAACTTGTTAAGATTAGCATGAACCAAAGGGGGCTTTTAGCTTGCAGGCCTTACAAACAGAGTTATCAGCTCATGTTTGAGTAGCAGCTTGAAAGAGTGGCCTCTTGGTAATGTGCATCGGATGATAAGAGGTTGCTAGCAACAGACCAGTCTGAACATATGGGGAATAGTGAGCTGAGCCAGTGAGAATCTGCCAGCTCATTTGTGTTATGAATGCTCTCTCTCGGTCAGCTATTCATTTACAAAATGCGGATATAGGCTTATCCACACATCCCTGCTTTACAGAGACTATCTCTGAAATGGTGAATACAAATATAACTGAGTGCATAGCCAGTACATTAGCCCATATTCACTTACATATGTATTACTGCGATATAGGGATTGTCTTCCATAAGTCAGATACCATGTTTTCTTGTTCACAGACCCAGAACCAGTCATAGGGGACCTAGAGTCAGCCATGGCTGTGGACCTCAACCCCTGGGTGGAGTATGAATTCAGAGTAGTGGCCAGCAATGCTATTGGGACCGGGGACCCTAGTGCTCCTTCCAGAGGGGTTAGGACAAAAGAAGCAGGTAAAAGTCACCCGCCCACAGAAAAACAGCTTGGCTTATATACACCCAACTATTCTATTAAGGTTGTGATTAAGATGCAGACACTGTTCAATATCACTGGACAACATGGCATTTTAAATCATGATGAACATTTTGGTTTTAGCTATAATATAAAATCTGTGCAGTGAAATGTTTCTTCCATAACCTGAAGTGATATAATGTACCTAGTTGGTGCCCCACACAACTCCTCGTGACCATGCTGCATTTCCTTTGTGAACCTTCTCCATTTTAATTGGCCTAGGCATTGAAAATAAGCTGCTTACTTGAATTTAGATAAGTTTAGTGTTTGAGCTACAGCACCTAGGCACTCACACCCGAGGCGAAGACGTGGCAGAATCAACTATTTATGGACAACACCTCACTGTGACAGTTTGGATCAAATATGCAGCCTCGCTAAACTCCAAGTTTCTCGTTATAATATGAAAATAACAAAGGTGAAGGGTAATAAAAAAATACCACACCATACTAGCCTTATCCATTCAACCCAATTAACAAGCTAGACACAGTTAATGAGTGTGTTGGTCATGCATTCAGGAGTATACAGGTCTTATTAAAATAATCTAACATGTACAGAAAGTGTTTTACTAAAAGACTTGTGTTGCTCTTGTGTGCCACACAGTACCATCGGTGGCTCCAGCTAATGTAAGCGGGGGAAATGGCCGCAGGCATGAACTGGTCATCTCGTGGGAGGTAAGGTCTTCTGTTAACCTCCAGACAACAGCAGCGTAATAACAAATGTGACCAAATGCCCATGTGTCATTTGTCTAAATATTGCCCTAGTTTACAATTATTAATGGCCATGTTTGTCCTCCATTGGTATTTCTGCAGCCTCCACCTTTATTAAACTATACCTATCTGTTAGGCTCACTCCAAACAACCATATTTACAGATTGCAGGTCTATTGTAACTTTACTCCCCTATGAAGTGAACTGTCAGTGAGTCATGAAGTCGGTGTGATGGGGTATGCTGGTGTGGAGTGTCGCTCTAATGATCATGTAGGTTGCCACAGTATGTGCCTTTTATTTAAAGGCCTTCACTTTTACTAGGGAATATCTGTCAGACATTTTTAAGATGATTAAGCACGGTTGATGAACGAGGCTTGTACTGTAGGTTCAGAAGCATTGGAGGGAATGGTCTGGTTAATGATTGTCTTAAGGACCTACAGATGATCCCATTAGTTTACACTCAATTAATTTAAAATGAGCTTTATCAGTGAGCTGTGATCCTAGATGTCAAGACATGTGAAGTCACCTAGACCTCACATACCCCAGAATAACTTCTCAGCATGATGCAATTGATGTCAACTGTCAAGACTGAGTGTTTGTTTGATATGGTGTAGATAGTAGTTTCAAATGTGTCCATTTTAAAAACAACAATATAAAAACAGTAAGTGTGAGAAAAATCCTACCTGTTTTCTGCAGCTGCAGAAATAGAGATTTCGAGCCATTGTAAACTAAAGTGTTTGTGTGGCTCTCTGCGTGGCGGTGTTGTAGTGAGGCAGCGTGTGATGAAGCAGTCGCTCGGCAGAGTGAATTACAAGTTTGGTCTCACCAGAGAGGCATGACTGATGATTAACCTTCAGTCTTGAAGCAATCCCTCCATAAATCCAAGGATATTTTGGGAGCATCTGTTAGGAATCCCATGCTTCACAATGCCTGTACAAAATGAGATTTACCCCACACAATTTTAAGAGGATACAGTATTAGCATGATATGTTTGTCTATAGAATAGCACCTTTGGCTTTTCAGTGAGCTGTGGGGATAGCATTTTACAGATGAGCACACAATGAAACTAAGCTGTAGGGTGTTCAGATGAGGGCAGTTAAAGGTGCTATTAACTGGGGAATGGTGAACAGATGTGCATGTAAAGGATGGTTGTACTTGTGGTTATTTAGGACAGAGCACAACTGGCATGTGGAAAATAACTTTCTCATGAGGAAAATGACATTATTCTCTACACTGTTCCTAATCACTCAAGAAAGCTGTTAGAGTAACGACAATATAATCATACTTCCTATAGCTCCTTCTGGGCGGACAGTTCAATTAAAGGTGGTATTACGTATACTTGTCAACAGTTAGCAGTCAGCAATCTCGATCTTCATCAGGACATTCATTCTGTTTCTTTATTCACTTTGTATTTGGGTTTATGCATTTGTGTTATTATTTCCAGGGCATTTACTCCCATTTGCCCTGAAGCTTATTTGAAGAATCAAAGCAAGTTACAGTGACCCATAGTCAGTGAGTCAGGATTTGTTCACTCATCAATACATTTGTCAATTTAGAGGTTAATCATGTGGCAATGTCCACATGCTCTATTTCAGTGGGCGCCTGCTTCAGCCAATTTGGCATTTTTTTTCAAAGACAACTTAATCTCTGCCCTACTTATTATTTTGGAGATTAATCAAGGTTTTGTCACTGATCAATGGAGATGAATATGGAAGGAGATGGAGCAAAAATTTTAGCTCCTTTTGGCATCCAGGCCATGTGAGTCCACGGCAGCCCATCCTCTCCAATCATCAGTGGACGGCTGTCAAAGGCTGTGTGGCAGTGTTGGGCAGGGTTATTAAGCAGGATATAGAACTAAACAGTCACCGGTGCTTCTCTCAGCCATCTCATTAGGGAGATCATTTATTGGTTCATGGTAAACTATGGAGAGGACCATTAGAAATACCCCTTCCGTCACCATCCCTAAACTCAGCAGGCTGCATGCCACCGACTAGGAGAATTACCCTGACTTGAAGCAGCCCTTTCATACTGCACTTAACAGATGAGCTAAGGGCCCCACTGCTTTTAGAGACCTTGATTCAGAGGCATCCCTTCAAAAGCCAGGCAATCTCTGATTAGAAATTGTGATGGAAGCTAATTCATTTTCCATGAGCATCCCTTGCTTGTTAATTAGACAGCCGTGGAGATCGGCCCTAGTAGAGCAAGATGTGAACTACATCTCCATCCTTCACACTGCCTCTCAGGGGCTGCTTGTCTAATCTGGGTGAAGCCTTAAGGGGACATTATTATTTTGAAGCCTGTGCAAATCATCACATCATGACATGACAGACGTGATGCTAGAAACTGGAGTGTACAGCTGTTTGTCATTTATTTAATTTAGTCTAAGATTTAATTCGGGCAGCTCATATTTTAATTACATTTCCATCTCCCCTAATAAATTGCATTTGGTTCCATTAAATGTGTAGCAGGTGTTGGAGACAGCTCCCAGGATCATCTCTTTAGGAAAACAGCAGACAGACATTAATGGCAGAACCCAAACATGAGTGTCCCAAATACCTCAACTTCTGTAGTCGATGGAAACCTACATCAACTCTTAAACAAAAATTGGAGCAGATGGAGTTTGTTATCACTATCATCCAAGCGGAATGTTAGCAGTGAAGCGTTTTTTGTTTTACGTTTTGGACCACATACATTGGTGTGTTTTTTCTATTATTTACATCAGTAAGGAGTAAGGAATTTTCAGTACTTTTTGACAGCATTCTATGGTATAATCTCTACGACAGTAACAGATTGTTGATCATTTTCAATGAATGACTTATCGCTGCAGTTTTACATCCTGCATTATTGTACGTACAAAGAACATGAAACTGAAAAAAAGAGAATGATGCATTTGACTCCATCTGCATGTATGAAAAATCTTTGTTTTGTAGAAATATATTTTGTAATAACCCCCAATCAGACTGCGAGATCCCAAGCTGATGGGAAATACTGTATACAGTAGATTTAACATTCCATCAAAGGTGTCTTTGCAAATGTTACGTGAATCTAGTGATCCCAATTAACTGAAGTGTTCATGCTTGCTACCAAAGAGCATGACATTTACAAGTGATTTATTTCATTACAGCTGAAAGACAGAAGAATTCATCTGGGACTTATTGACATTTTGATATTATTCCTTTCTTTTCAACATGTTATTGCACAGATCGCTTTCACAAAAGAGGATTTCCAAAATAGAAATATGTTAATGATATGCCTTTCAATTACAGAAGTTGAATGCCAATGTGCTTGTGCTTAACACTGATACCTTTCAGCCAAGTACCATTAGAAAGCTATCCTTCCCCCTTAGCCCCTTATTACCTGGTGACAAGTTGTTGTCTGCCAACAGACAAGAGTCACAATTACCAGTGTCTGCTATGTTCATATACCAGTGAAAAACAAATACTGTTCCTGTTGAATATATTGGTCTCACATGAAAAGAACACAATTAATGTTTCTGTAGGTGGGAGGGTTTGAGTGCAGCTCTCTGAGGATGTATGTGCTATGTTTAGTTCCAACCCTCTTATATCAGCCAAAGCATTATGTACAGCATGTTTGGTTTACCTTGTTACTCTGATCCAGAAACATTATTTATTTAAAGGAGTATCATTTAGTAAATCATGATTGAGGGCAATGATGGATAATGTTGATAACTGTCATAAAAAGAGAATAAATTCAGCAGTGACAGCTGTGTTTTTACTAAATAAAAAATGCTCATGGCTAAGATTTCTGTTCTTTTTCTGCTTCCTTGCTTCCAGCCTGTGTCTGAAGAATTCCAAAACGGTGAAGGCTTTGGGTACATTGTGGCATTCCGAGCCAACGGGACGCGAGGTTGGAAGGAGAAAATGGTGACATCTGCAGATTCCACAACTTACAAGTATAGAGACGAGACCTTCCCTCCCCTAACCCCCTTTGAAGTGAAGGTGGGGGTGTACAACAACAAGGGTGATGGACCCTTCAGCGGGATGGTCACCGTCTACTCTGCGGAAGGGGGTGAGTCCTTCTGACAAGTTGCATGTAAAGTACAAGAGTCACAACCTGCTCAATTAAGAGGATCAAGAAATGGGTCTGTGTAAATCTAATTGACTGCCTGTGTTATATAATACAACTTGGTCCAGTGATCTTATAATCGGACATCATATTTGGAATGATTCATTCACACCCCTAGCTCGGACGAAATAGCTCCTCATCAGCTTAGAAGCATGTTTCAGTGGGGTTGGTAAAGTTCACTGTTCTCTTGCACAGAGCCAAGAGAGGCCCCATCTGACATGAAGGCTTCCAGCATTTCTTCATCGGAAATTAGGGTCACTTGGAAACCGCCCAATCCTGGTCCTGGAAGACCACAAGGATATGAAGTATGTGTACTGTGTGAGTGTGTGTGTGTGTGTGTGAGAGAGAGAGACAGAGAGAGACAGAGAGTGTACGTGTGTGTGTGTGTGTGTGTGTAGGTGAATGTGTGCAGGTGAACGTGTGCCAATGAGTGTTTGGGGATTCAAATGTATTTTTACTTATTGCTTGTTTGGTAGGTGTGCTACTGGAAGGACATGGAACAGGAGGAGTCAGGAAAGAGGAGGAGGACTTTAGGAAATGAGACCTCCATGGTGCTGACAGGACTGGAGGGCAACAGCGTGTATTCCATCACAGTGAAAGGCTTCAACAGCATCGGCCAGGGCCCCGCCAGCAGTGCTATCACAGCCAACACCAGGAAAGACCGTGAGTGCAGCACTGTTGCATAACAAAGAGACATACAATACGTCCTTCTAAATGTCTTCTGAATGTTGTACATTGGATCATCTACGGTATTGTTTAATGGGCAAAAATAAAGAAGTGAATGAAAATATAGGAAATCTGCTTTTATTGAGTACTTGTACATATCCATTTGAACCACACGCCTCTACCTCTTTTGCTCTCTCCTTCTCTCTCCTCAGCTCCAGTTCAGCCTCCTAGCAACCTCATGTGGATTCAAGAGGGCAATAATGTGTCTTTGAGCTGGGACCCAGTCAGATCAAAGGACAATGAGTCCGCTGTCATTGGATACACGGTAATCTCCCTCACCAGCATTCAAATTGGAAAATTCAGAGGCAGAGGGTCAAAAAGCATTGCCAACACCCTCAGTGATCGAGCAGTATGTTGGAAGCCAGTGACCTCGGGACAGCCATATGCCACTGTATTATTAGCTCTGGCAGAATGACCAGTTGAATCAACAGACAGGTTGTGTGTGTCATTCAGGTCCTACTAAGCCAAGAAGGAAGAGGACACCATCAGGTGACCAGGACCATCAACCCCTCCGTGGTGCTCTCATTGCCAGAGGGTGGCACCTATATCATGGAGGTGCGGGCAGTTAGTGAGGGTGGCGAGGGGGCAGCCAGCTCCCAAGTCCGAGTGCTCACTTCCTCTGGTAAGGTACAAAGACGAGGCTTTGGTCCCTCTACAAAGTCCGTTTCCCCCTCTTCCTGAACACCATCTGCTTTATTCGGTTTCTCTTTTGTATATTTTCTTGGAACGCTAATTGAGTAACTGCTCTTGTGTGAGCCAAGTTTTTTGTTTCCTAATACTGTTTTAATTACCACCCCCACACAAACATACCTTTACTGCTGCACAGGCAATTACGTTTCAAAGAACAAGACAAACAAAAGCTGAAACACCATTTTGTACAAAATGCCAAATTAGCTATTCGGGAAAAATACATTTGAGCCGGTACATACTGTATATATAATAAAAAATCATATTGGATTAATGTCTCATGATGTAATATCATTGTGAGGGAATAACATAATACGTTTTGGCTGCCACGTGTTATCACATTATTGAATCATTAACTGGGTAAAATTATCATGAACAATTACTTTACCTGTTAGTTAAGTCAGTGTTTTATTTATTGGATATTGGGGGTCCCCAAAAGAAAGTAAGAATCAGTGATTACATTGTTAGTACATTGTCACCAAGCATTACAATTCCTGTTGTCGAATACTCATTGGATTGTTTGATTTCAGAGAACAATGGTTATACTGATAAGAAGTAAAAATAGCATTTTGAATGTTTTTCCCTTTTTTCAGGTGTCCGAGCCAAAAGTGGCCAGTGCTCGTTGCACAGTGGCCTGCCACTGGGCCTGATGTGGACGGTTCTGCTCCTGGTTCCTCTGGTGCCTTCAGCTTCTTAGTGAAGCCTCCAAGCCACCCTCATCTCCCTTGTGGGACCCAGCCGCCTTCTTCTCCTCCATCCCCCAGACTGTCTGCTTGCTTTGGCCTTACCTGTCCCACAGGGCCTGGGGCCTGGGATCAGCTGAGGGGGTACTGCTTCTGCCAGTAAAGGACGGTCTCAGATAACACCTCAACTCTTTTGTTTCCTGTTCTTGTTGAGCCTGAACTTTTGACTTTTTTTTGCCATTCTTTCCAACATCACTGTAGTGTTGTACTGTAGTGTACATTGTGTGGAAAGACTTGTTTTATAATTTACATTAACTTTATGGGGCGTTTTCCTATTGACTGGCATCTAACTACTTCCAGACGGCTCCTGCAGCTCTGGGGCTTCACAGACCGTGAACAATTCCCCGAAAGCTGCTGTGGCTGTAATACAGGGATCAGCCGGGCTGCTTCTTTTCATTACTTATCTGCATCAATTTACCCCTTGGCTGCCTAACAAGCAACCCAGCAACAGCTCAGTAGAGATAAGTGCATTGTTTTTCTTATTCACACATGAAGGGAAAAAAGTTTTTTATAGTACTGAGGATATTACTATTTCCAGACTTGCTTTTTGTACATTGTGTTACCTTTAGAGAAAAACAGTGGTGTGTGTCTGCTACGTCAAAGTTTCTGTTGTCCTGGTAGCAAAAAGCAGTGCTTGGTGCCATGTGGACTGGTGGATGTAGAGGAGGTGGAAGACAGGGGCTCACCTGTAGTGCCCAAACACATTAGACAAAGATGATGACTCTGTGATGACTCATGGTGTCAGTACAAATAAATGTGATGTATTTTTTTTAGTATTTGGCTGTGGTCTGGTTATTATTCTGTAAAGGCATGTCCATATGATACAATATCTTTGTAAGCGCATTACATACGCTATAGAGTCAATCCAAACCGCACAAACTCAATTTGAAGAACCTTATTTTTCATCTGTCTTTACATCATGTACAATACGTTCTATATGTTTGTTCCTACATCATTTCTACTATTCAAATGTGGTAAAGGGGAACAGCTCACCTCCCTGTGGCCATTCCCCATGTGCTTAACATAATAGGAAAGGAATTGGTTTCCATGGATGAGCCACAGGAGTCTGTAAAACTCCCTATAATGTAAAAGTGCTGCAGCAAAGTTAAACGGGACAGCATCCACCCAAGGTATTTCTCCTTCCTTTTAGGCTCCCTCCTCATCTTGTCAGCAGACAAGCCTTATCTCCCACTGGGCAGAAATCCAAATGAATTTGCTTCAAGTGTAATTAATGTAAGAATGGCAATCTGTAACCCCAGGAATAGTCCCTGTGCCTGTGCTTTGCCTGAGCAGACCTCTTCTCGAGTAGAAAAGTGAATCCCACCCTGCCTCCGGCTCCCTGGACTCCTCATCACAGGGCCTTATAACCTGGCTATCCCTTCACAAGTTCAGGCAAGGTTACCAACTCAACCACCAGAAACCCAGAAACATTGCAAGACTGGGGACAAATGTGGCTTCAAGCCGTCTATCTCCGTAAATACAGCATTGATGTTAGACCTCTTTGTTTTTGGATGATGCTTTTTTTTCTTAAATTCCTTTTTAGGACCAATACATCATCTCTGTCAGAAAAAGACCATTAGACAGATGGAGTCAGACTCATGGAGTGTCGTTTTTTGTTGTGCTTTTACTCTGCTCAATGACGTTGGTTCCGACACATACCTCCACAGAAGTGCTAATGTAGCGACCTTTAATTATTCATGCAGCACCTGTCTTTGTTGGTGCATCTGATTTATGATAATGGATTATGTACCCTGCAAGGGGACCTATTTGGTTCAGAGAGCCAGGAGCTATGGTGTCAGCAATTAAAATACAAACTCCCTCTAGGTTAATGTCACAAAGAGATTTAGAAAAAAGTGGATTTTAAATTAACTACCGGTATTTCTCCTCAGTTTTTTAAGTTAACATTGAAAATATTCGGATATGCTGAAACTGAGACAACATTGGCTGATTTGACGACAGTCTAAGGTGTGTATGTGTGTGTACTGTTTACATGTGTTGGAGAGTGGGGGTATGTACGTGTTTATGTTTGAGTGTGCATATGTCAATGTGTGTGAGTCCGCATGTAGAGTGTGAGTGCTCTGTGTTCTTAGGTTTGAGTATAATATAACCCTCTCGCTGCATGTATTGAAAACAGTGTAATTGTACTGTAATCTACTCTAATTTAATTTTGCAAGCGATTTTCTCTCAATATGTTTTAATTAATTGTCTGCCATTAATTATTTCCAGGACATAAATGTATGCCTGATAGACCTATTGTACATGTATAGCTTTAAGCTCCGCAGCCATTCAAAATGGCACGTCTAATTAAAAACATCTCAGGATTCAAAATGTTCTGCATCTTTCAAAATTTAAAGAAATTGTAGGTATCTTAAAAAAGATGGTTACTTTAAAAAGTTAAAGGCAATGCATTTATACATGACAGCTATTATTTTTGGTGTCAAGGTTTCTATGCAGTGGAGGATTCCAGCCTGTGGCTCCGTCTCAGCAGTGGATGCAGGAAAAGGAGCAGTAATACAGATAGTCATGTTCTTCTGAAGTCCAACTGTGGAGGGGATTAGAGAAGAACCTGTAGGGAAGTCACTGGGCACAAAATGTTATTGATATGAAGAGGTGACAAGCTATGCTACTTGAACCAAGTAATGCTACTGGACAGACTATGCTACTTTTCATAAATCAGTAATCTGTTCTGTGTCTAAGACTTTTCTGTTCATGGCCTTGTCTGTTGAGGTAGATTTTGTGGGACCACAATCGTAAACATCGTTTTTTTGCTGAGGGAGAAGAGAGAAGCCACAAGGGGCATTAATTTAAACAACTGAATTTGTCTTTGTCTTTTAAGATTTATTCTTGAATACCCTTCTCTAATTAGAAATCCCAGCAGGGCACTTTTTCTTACATTTCCTATGCAAATTGACCGTAGAGTGATCAGTGTAGCAAATGGCTGCTGTGTGAATTTCAGGAACTTCCTCCAACGCTAATAATAACGGACCATCTGTTTACTGTTGGCATCAATATTTGGTTTTCTTATGACAATAACCAAGTGACTGAAGAAATTTGACTCCTGTTTAATCTCCAGTGATATGCCAAAGAAGATGAAGGTAGACATTACTCAAAAATTGTATTCTTAATTTTGTCCAGTCTGTGCGGAAGATTATATAGCATCTTTTGAATTATTCAAAGTGTCTTTCAGCCTAAATACAAGGTCACCTAGAAAATATTTACCAAATTCACCCAAATTGAGTTTATTCCAAATTGTTTAACTGTCAACATTGCCAATACCCTATGCAGTTGTTTGATACAACACTTCAATGTTGAGATTATTTCTATGTTTTATTCATCACTTTTAGTTATGGGTGAAAATAAATACTTATCAGCGTGTTATCACCACTGGATATATCTGGGATTTAACTGCCTGTCATGGCAAAGATCTTACTTAATCCCTACCTTTTAAAATGAAAGCAGAAAAAGGTCAATGTTGAACATATCCTCCGTCCGATGCCTTGGTGTGTGGAGCACCAGTTCATTGGTTTGGCCTTCTTCAGCTTCATTACCTACTTTACTATTGAGGGGAACTCTTCATGGAGTTGACAAATTGCCTGATTTGAGGATTCCCTGGCTGGCAGACTACAGTAAACCCTGGATCAGTCTAGGCAATTTCAGTGGACCAGCAGTGTGAAACCTTGTGATGAAACAATAGACAAGACCAGACTTCCTTCCATCCCTCAATAACTTTTTCAGCGAAATGTTGAGTGACTGTCGATATACTTTAACCCACTCTGCCCCTGTTGATGTCTGCTCTACCACTGACCCTGATTACTGAGGAAATAAAGTTAAAACCATGTGTTGTCTCCTTCTCTTCCAGCCTACCTGTCAGTGGACTGCAATCATTTTGGGAGACATGCAGGCATTTTTTGTGTGAGGAAAACCAACTGTAAGGGGTCACTCTAACAGACCAACTTGTATGTTCTTTTTGAAATTTACATTTAGACTGCCGGGAAGACCTCAGAGTTGTGCTGGATAAGGCACTAAAGGCAAACGGATCAGCCCAAACATAATGACTGTTGCAAAGCTGGTGTGTAGTTAACACGTACAATGAATGGCCAATCCTATTTCTACAAAATTTCTAAAGGTAAGATGTGTCTATCAACAGAGAAAGAAGAGGCTTATCCTCTAAGCCTCCCATTCAGGAAATCTATTAACACTGTCTACCACAATCTATCACCATCTATTGGCGGTGCGTCTGCTAATGATAGAAAATACAAAGCTGTCAAGGTCATCAAGTACGGGTACAGTAGCTCTTGTATTACATTTACAGCCATGTGGTTATATGTGTTGTTGACTAAATATGTTGTTGCATGCTTTATTCAGCATATACAGAGCAAATCTTTATAGATAGAATGTAAAACCAGTTTTATAGTGACACAAATTGCTTTACATATAAGCAGTCTACCAATCTCCACAGTTTGACCCAGCTAGGATTAATGTAATGAGGTCTAAGACATCTTGACTCACTTTGCCCAATCTGGTGAACTAGTCACTGTTTTACAAAGACAAAGCACCTCTCTTTCATCTCTATTTGTTGCTGCAACAGGCCACAGCATGTAACAAAGCAGTTGGAAAGGGTCAACAGTGGCCTGATGAAATGCTGATCAGTTTTTTCGATCACTTGTTTCAGGGAAAAAACTATTAGAATGATTTGTATCTGCGTGTTATGCAAGTTAAAAGACTACTGTTGTACAACATATCTTATTTTCCTGACAACAACAAATGTGTCAATGTTCTGAAAATCCATATGGGCCTCTAAAGACCTCAATTTAATAATGGTCATCGCACAACATGCAGTGAAAATCCCAGAATAGCTGCCTATGGTTGAATGGTCAATCAATCGTTTGTTCAGTCACAGCCCTGCAGCCTGCCAATAGTACAGTAGGCCATGTCAGTGTTGACTTCAAATCTCCTCAGGACCTGAAACGTCTATAGTGTTGCAATTAGATAAGACAATGGTCCCCACTGACTTCTTGCAATTAGTCAATGAATTCAGTCAATAGGCTTTGCTCTAGGCTGTGACCGTTTAGTTTAATACCCATTTCATACTGACACAAGGACTGTGGATTACAGTAAATGTTTAAATAGATACTTTATATTTTCTACATTTTATATTTAAAATTCTTACGTGTTCACAGTATGCCCCATCCTGCCATAGTAAATTCCTTTTTTGTGCAAACTTACCTACCGAATGAAGCTGAGTCTGATGTTCTATTCCAAAGTCTTCTGAAATAGCTTCACAGTGTATTTCTGCAACTCATTATGGCAAACATACAATATAACTTCCAAGCAGACCTCAGACAAACCTACCAATCAAATCTAGACTTTTAGATGAAAGATAAATACAAATGAATGCTTTTTCACTGCAGAGTAACAAAATCATTGAGAGCGAATGAGATATGATTGGGCATGTCTGCTCAGATGGTGGTGCATTTAAATGTGCAATGCTCAAGAATGTTTTCCCTTAATTGGCAGCTAGTTGAGTTTTATCACCCGAGGTGAATACAGATCTGCACCACAGGCTACCAAAAGAAAATCCAATTCAGATTTAATGAGGTGTAGGTTGAACACCCAGGCTTAGTATTATTGGATGATTAGAGAAACACTTCCCTTTGTATTGAGGAGACAAGAGTTTAACCTTTTTTACTTGCATGATGAATTAGTAATGTCTGACCTTATTGACACATACCTGAAGGAGATATGTTTTCCATACAGTCACTCAGACACCATAAAACATGAATACATATTTATTACTCTTCTCGTCGTTGGGAATTAAAAGTTAAGTGATGTTAGACAGAATGGAGGCAAAGGTAAAGCCCCATAACTTTGAATGTCGGACATTTTGGTATTTTCTTTATATAATTTATAATTGTCTTTATTTGCATGCCTAAGACTGTTTATATTATATTTGTAAGTAAACATTAAATGGAGCATGCAGTAAAATTGCAGAACAGATGTGTACATTTGTTTTGTATTTGTTGTATTTATCAATGATGTATGGTCAGCACAAGCACAAGCACAAGCTCTTCTCCTGCCTGGCACCCCAGTGGTGGAATCAACTCCCCACCTCCATCAGAGACACGGACTGTCTCTCCACCTTCAAGAGAAGGCTCAAGACGCACTTGTTCCGGGAGTACAATGGTACTTAGGAATGGTTTGCTGAATCCAACGCTAGTTTCCTCAAGGTTCACAATGACTCTTGCTTAGACTGTTGCTCTTGTTGGTTAGTGGTAGCTGATTTAAACTGTTGTATTCTTCTTTTTTAGTTAATCCTATTTTTATTGCTTTCCTACAGGTACACCTGCACTTAGAGATCAATGTTGTGTAATTTTTAACTTGTTTAACTACATGCTCTTATGGTTTCTTCCCTTTAGCACTATTTTTTGGTTGTCCACAATATGTACTTCTTGTTTTTGACTACCCGCAATGCTGTGGGGCTATCTTGTTGTTATTATCAGTGACCTATGCACTTTGTGAAGCTCTCTCTTGGAAGTCGCTTTGGACAAAAGCGTCTGCTAAATGAATAAATGTAAATGTAAATGTAATGGTCTATCCTCATGCTTGAATGGCAATGTATCTTTTTATGTATAAACTGTTTGAAGCGAGCCATGCTTCTAGAGGATATTATGGATAACAGTTTAAGAAAATCCAAAATCTGTGATTTAAATGCTAATTGTTGGTGTTATGTGTCCAATGTCTATATATATTTGTGCAGCTGTATGAGGGTCCAACATCTAGTACAGAAGGTAAAATTATCTGCAATGTCTGTGTCAATTTGTTAGCTTGTAAGACAGTTGTACAGTGGATATGAAGAATTGATTATGAACACAATACATGCAGTTACCTACTGTAAAGGGTAAATAGATTTCTACTATGGAATTTAAGGTCTGCAGCAACAGTAGTTGACTTGAGTCTCAGATCTAAGTGTGCTGAACTGAATGGATCAGGACTAGACATCAAGGTTCACTCTGTAGGACTCCTGCTACAGGTTGTCATGGTGACAAATCAAGAATTCTAAAGGGTCTTGCTTTGAGTGGTGGAAAGCAAGATAGGAAACATGAGAAGAAAAGAGAGGAAAGCTTGATGGACAAGTCTCAAAAAACAAGAAGGTACTCACACAGGTGAGAATTAAGATACATACAATATAAGGAGCCAGTCTTAGCCAAATATTGTAGCATGCACATCTCTCACAGTGAATAGGAGTTAGGACCTTTGGTGGTATGTGTGTCTTGATTTTTTGACGTATTTATTGTATGTTGTATACAGATTAATCAGATTGCAAAACAATGAACAAGTTGGTACCTGTTTATTTGCCCTGATATTAAACGTATAAACCTGTAAATGATGTTTCCAAAAATTTGAGAACAGTAAAAATCACACATTGGGTGATATATTTAGTTTGGGGAATTGATATTGATTTGCAACACTCTCAATCCTGTGAGAACATGCGGATAAATTATGGAAGAACTGGCACACAGCATAATATGAGTTCTTAGTAGATCCTTTTGTACTCATATGCCAATGGTGGATTATCTTTAGAGGTTTTCTATGGGTCTCACATTGCGCAGCAGTGAATTTCCTATCACAGCAACTGACTATGATAGCTAGAGTCTCCATGTAGCCAGCATGACTTATGTAGCTAATCTCGGTTTGACATTTGTAAACAAAGACTGTCTTTGTAGACGTTTAAACAATAACATACAAGACTCAGTTCAATCATTTTTCAAACAATGGTTTGTAAGCCTGGTCTGTCTGTTCTCAAGTGGACATAGTTCAGGGAAAACTCTGCTCAACTGCTGACTGTGTTTTTTTAAGGCTTCAGTCTCAGACACTAACAGTACTTTGATATGCAAACAAGGTAAAGACAGCTTGACACATTGCTTCATTCTTTAGATATGTTTTACTAATTTGATTTTTACTGAATTATTGATTCAATATTTTTAACAATACAAAAAAAAAAAAAGACATGCTTGGTTATTTTTCGTTCCGTTCCGTTCCATCCCAGTACTCTAACAGGTTAATAGCTGTGTACTGGAACAAACCATGCTTCCGTTAATCTGCATCATGATGAACCAAAATGATCTAACCAAGAACACATAAAACCATATGCAGTGTACTGTGCATATGATTCTGATTGTTACTGGCTATGGTTTTACACCACAAATATGTCACATGCAAGTTAACTTTCTTGCTTGGACTGTGTTGATCTGTATTAATACCATTTGAACAAATCCATTTAATATTAACCATAATGCAGCTGTTTGCTCATGCATGTATCTGAGCCCAGACTCAGCAGGGAGTATTTCTGAAAAACAGCATGATGCAGTTTTCCATTTGAGTGAAAGGGGTCGTAAGTAATGCCCAAAACTATTCCTGCTGTAAAGACATTGTACTGAATTGGATGTCAGTTTTACGCCAAAGAGAAAAGGCATGGGATTAAAGTCAAATTTCCCACCCACATACACAGTAGAAGCCTGCTGGTTTGGAAGGACAAGTTGCCCCATTGCGGCTCATTGATGATTCTGTAACTTTCATGTTCTCACTGCACCACGGCAATGCTTTTTAATGCTTTTTAGAGGCAAATATTGAAGAGAAATTGTTTGATGATTGTGAAAGAAGCATCTTAAAGGTACATATTCTGAGATATAACACACATAAACAATCTATTTTGGGTACTTAAGTGGTTGTGGAATGAACAGTTTCAGACCTGACAGAAATGTATCCAGTAAAACACATATGACAACATACAGTACAAGCTATCCAGACATCAACACAGCAACAGCCCCCCTAAACATCTGAGACTCACAGAATGGAAGCTTTGAAATCGGCTCGCTGGATGTTGAATTTGTCTTCAATGATTTTTTGGGAGCAAAGAATGGCAGCCTCCATTCTCTAGGGAAGTCTTTGTGGAGGAGAAACCACATCCCTTTACTAACAGCGAAGCTACTCTGTTTGTATGATTCTTAGTTTACTTTCAATGTGTTTTGTCATCATAATTCACAGTTCTAATGGCATTAGGAAATACAGTAGTAAAGTATCACTGTTTCAGTTAATTTGGGCATGTATTGTCCTCACAGGGCCATGAAGCCTGACATAACAGCCACGGCAAGGTTAGTGATTTAAACCGTGTCTTGTTGATCAGCATAAATCTTTAAGTAGGACCTGCCACTCACTGGCTTTGTCTGGCATCAATGGTGATGGAAGGCAAGAGAAAAGTAGTTAGATAAGCCTTTTGTCTTTGCATGGTAAATGCCATGACCGTGAATTATTGAGGCCCTGTCAGCTGCTATGTTCACACTGTTGCATATTCCCCAGACCTCTGTCTGCTAAGGACACTGGTGGTCAAGAGATGGAGGACAGCTATACAATAGTCAGTGTTGACATTAGAGATGGAATGTGCCATGGCCATACTATCACATTGGCCTTGCTCAATGCTCATCATGAGTGTATCATAATATTCATAAAAGGAACCAAAAGTGTGCTGTTGCAACCCCCATCTCTATTTATTTTTTACAAATTTCCATCACATGGACCATCACTGGTAATGTAAATATCATATGAATATCTTTTTGTAGATAGCGGATCAAAAAAAGAGGTAGCAATTTTCACAACAATCTTTTATGGAAATGGTGAGGCATGATCCCATTTGAGACACTAAATATTGAGGGGGGACAGTGGTGGAGGAATATATCATGCCTTCCCAGTAAAACATAATCAATCACTGAGACCTTGCCAGCACTGATCTACCTCTCCTCTGTGCTCATTTTCAGAACGTTGTCTACTGCACCATCATGCTGCTGTAACTGTATGTGTTTGGTTACAGTAGAGGCAGTCAATGTCAATCATGCAATGGTCCATGTCAACACATGGTAACCAAACAGTAGCACATGCTTTAAACTCTTTATTTTGACACGTTCTTCAGATGATCTAAAGCCAGCTATCTAACTTGCTGCCATGTTGGTTTATTTGGCTGTCATGGAGTATTTGTCAACACACACAAAGACTCAATTTTCTTATCTTAAAAGTAAAGCCATCAAGAGCTCACAATTCTGCTGTCTGTCAATCACCACCTGTAGAGATAAATAATTGCCTTGTAAAACTGTAAAGTGGTAACCACCGTTTTACTTCACCTCTGCTGTGGCAGATTAACAATGTTGCTATTTTGGCGACACTTACCTGTATATATAATGGATGTTATGAATTTGAATATGTCATTGGCTTTGTCATAGGCAAAATCTATGTTTATATAATCTGGACATTGTCAGCACATTGCATGGAATTTAAACTCAAACTTTTGTAGCCAAGACACACAGTCATGCACTTTACATTTTGTATTCAACAGGGAATTTATTGAGGACCAGTGTAATATCAAACAGTTCTAGTACTTCTGTATCCATAAACTCTTATTTATGATGTTATACTAAGTGCTTTCCGGAAAGCTGATGTTGAATGTTGTTTGCTTGATTTTAGCTTCCTCACATGCAATGCTCAGTTTAATCTCCCTGCCTCTCTCATAGCCAGCAGAGAAAATATACATTCAAGGCCAAGCTCTCACAATGACATAAAACGAATAGACTATAAATCTGACCATGAGAGAAGTAATGATTGAAAAAGTTTTGAAAAGCACAAACTTCAAAAACATTCCCTGAGGTGCAGTCTGTACAGACACCGGACCTGTGTAATTCTCCCTATTCTGGTGAAAACTCCTAATGCCATTTAATCTTATCAAGGCCCTCTCTCCAGACCTCTGCAATGCTGTGTGAATTCTAATGCAGCTGGCATGGATAATGCTGTGTTATTAAAGAACTCAAAACAAGTCACCTGCATGGAATGAAATAAATAAATATCCCATTGCTCTTGGAAACAACCTACTGTGACTCAAGAATTGTATTCTCACCGCGCATGGCTGTGTGTATTTCCCTGGGTCTACGCAAAGTATGCTTTTCTGCTGCATTGGTAAAAGCTCCCTTGATTGGCATTGTTTGATGCTGGACAGTATGTACAGACACTGTATTATTTTTTTTGCACATAGGAAACAGAAACGTATCTTCCTTTATGCCTTTATGATTGAATGCTTAACTGTACCTTACAAAAGACCAGATTCAGACCACATGGACAGGGCCTGGATAAGGGTTCCTGTTCAAGGCGTCTGTCTGGACCTGATCTTGTGCGAGTAAATGACAACACTAAATTGTTTTCCTTTCAGAGGGCCACATTACGCACATCATCGGCTTAACCACAATGAATGATCCTTCCTGCACCCTTCACCCTATATGAGTACTATGAACCCAAGATGCCCCCCCCCCCCCCACATTGGACCTATAAGCCAACTTTGACATTAGTCTCCTATGATAAACCAAGAAGAGTTTTTCCACCCCAGGAGTGAATTCAGCATTATTGTCACACAAAACAGTCAAATGGGTGGCTGATCTGAACTGCTCAGTCCAGATGGTGGGAGCAGCAAGCACGGATTCGATTGCAGACTTCAATGTTACACGCAATCTGTTGTTTTCAATGGAGAGGAAACGGCAGACGGCCAGGATCCTGCACTTGCAACGGGACTCTCAGATTACTTGACAGATTCGATCCGACGTACCATTTTCTGGTGTGCAGTGTCATCCAGGGTTTTTTGGAATTAAGGTGATAGTAGAGATTAACAGGGCAACCCACATTTGACAAAAAAATTGCTCAATGATTACAAAGGAAGTAAGATGTGAAGGCTCCACTATTAAACTACAAAACCAAATGTTACCACCAAAGTGTTAGCCACAAAATACACACCCTTCAACTCACACAGAATTTCTGGGGCTTCATTGTGATTTTGTGATTCATTCGAAGAAATGGATATCAAAAGCAGCTGTCAGAAGAGGTAACCCGGGTCTTCTATCTGGTTTTAATGCAAGAACAAAGGCGTCCCATGCAGAGCTCCCAAATCCCTTCAGCACTCTGCTCTGCACCATGATTTGGGATTTGCAGCCGTTTTCGCATTCAGTTTATGTAATGATTGCTGATGTGCTGAAATATCACACTGGTGTGTAGCCATTAGAAGATATCTAATGGCTACATGTAGCGAGACTGGTCACAGCCGGACAGTTTATATGTCCCGACAGGGGCAAAGGATGGATGAGGGTGGAAGAAAGCCCCCTGAATCTCCATAGGTCCAAATTAAAGGAAAAATCCCAACAGAGTACACACGAGGTTTGCTTACCAAGCTGGTGAGACTGTCTTTGTAATTCATCACCTGGAGCAGCCTTTGCGCCTGAGGTCCTAACAAGACAAGTCCCTCTCCATAAAGGTCAGGGGTACGGAAACTAAAACAGCTTTGTTTCTGTGAACAACTCTTTTAACTCTGCTGAGAGGATTTGTCAGAGCAAAGGTCTGTGTTCACATGCTGAAACATACAGCAGCATCGCAGAGCTGATTTCAGACACTACTGTTTGTCCAGACTAAGGGGTTTTAGCATTGGTTTCACCTGAATTCATTTCCTTCCTCCATATGAGGCATCTTTTTCAACTTCCCTGACACCACAGTAAATTAATGTGTGCCAGTGGCATGCTAAAGTACCTTGCTGACCACACACATCCCATCCTGGCCATGCAAAGAAAAACAGCAATTCATAAATTTGATGCAGCCACTGGCCTCTCTCATGCTTCAGCAGTGCTGCTTTGTGTGGAGGAAAGGTAATCAGGCGAAACCTTTCACAGTACATCTGGACATGGGAGGCACAAATGAGAGTCTACAGTAGAAGCCACCTTGGCAGATTGCTCTGAGGCGGGACGTAAACAAAAGAGAATGAGGAAGGTCTCTTCTGGTAGTAAATGCCACCATCTAATTGATAAGAAATGAATCTCAATTAGGGTCATTAATCATGGTCCAGAGAGAAAAAAATGGAGACATGTCTTGTGCTTGACAGTTCTGAAGGCCTGCCGGAAATTGTGCAATTACCTTAACACTTGATTTAAATAGAGGGAGGGCATTTCATTGCGGTCATTGTCAACTATTGAGGGAGAAACAAAACCCAGCATTTACAAGCAATCACTTCAACAATAAGAAGCCTGATTTATAAAGCCCTGACTGTCATTCAATATCACTGTTACCAGTAGACACAGTAACATTGCTTGCATTACAGTATGTAGACAGTTGACTTACATGAGGACTACCATGCTGGTTTGGTCACCTCACAAATCTTGAGGATATGTACAGTATGTAAGATTCAATTCTACCCTGTTGACAGACCACCCAGTTTTTTTGTTAATGATATTTTAACTGAAAATGTAGTGGATTCCCTCTTCCTTTAGCCTTTCATTTTCACCAATCACCACCGTTTTTTGGATCTCATTCTATTGCCACAAAACTACACACAGCAATTAAATCTGGGCAAGGGTGTTTCCACTAATGCATCACATTTCTTAGCTCATTACATTGATGAGACAAAATGTTCCCTTGTTGCTGCTGCAAAAGGAACCAAGAGAAGGTAACCACATTTGTGTGCAAACCGTTAATTATGGCAAGGGTTTTTGTTACATGATGCAGTGCCATACAATAATAAGCCGATGTGGAAGAAAATAAAATTTTAAAAAAATTCTAAGAAGCTTTACTCACAGATGACCCACCCGCATCAGAAAGCGAATCGATGCATTTTCTGCATGGCTTATTGATATCCAACAGCAGCAGTCGGTTTGCAAAGCTTCTTGTGAAAACTAAGCCTTCTTCCGTTTGAACTACTCGTTCTCCATTAGGCAGGGGCAGAGTTCCCTGGTGTAATGCACTGTGACTGAGACTGATAGTGTGGAAGGCTATGTTTATCTCTGTATTTGTGTCTCTGTGTATATGTGTGTGTTTGTGTGTGTGTGGAGCAGGGGGGGGGGGGGTACTTACAGGTGCCTGTGTAGACACATGTATGGCTAAAATGAGTGTGCAGTGATGACTTTGAGGAGTAGTCTTGTCTTTCAAGGTATTAGGAAGTGTGCAAATGAGAGAGGGCTGGGGTTGTTAATGTTTCTGAATTGGGCATCATCCTAATTAAACAGAACAGCCTTGAAAGCCATGGCAGGGAGTCATTCTAGACTGAAATTAGCCATGCTTTGCACAGATAACCACCTAAAGCCTCTGCTCATGTTGTTCTTTAAAAATACTAATTTCCTGTTGAATTTCCCTTCAAGCAAAACACAATGTTATTGTGCTACTCAGTGCTGTCTTTGTTGGAAATTACTTTATCGTCAGACCATTCTTTGTTCCTTGGTGATTTGGAGATTAGAATCTGATCTAGTATGGGTGCATCAAAAGGACTGTATTCACACTTTACATCGTCAGAAAAGCTTTATTCTAGACTGTCATTGCACTTCAGGGAAGAAAATGTGGTTCCAAACATTCTTAGCTCATGTTAGTCTGCATCCATGGTAATGACAAACGGTCTATATAGCTGTCTTTTTTGCATGATCTCCCTTGCCAGAACACCAAAATGTTCAGCCCTGCCATGTAGTCTTTCAACTCAACAAAGTGTACGTTCACACACAGACCTCAAAAGAGACAGGGACAGGATGCTCATCGCAACTGGGCCTATTTTAAGAGAGGAATTCCAGTCTGTGCCAACTAAATGCTCATTTGGAGTTTGACATCATCATCATTATCCTTCTTTCTTCCATGTACTGTATGTGACTGATTCCTCTGGCTCCAATTAGGCTCAAGTCTAATTACCGCCATTTACCAAGGTATTAATTCAGAGCTCAGCATCCCCACACCCTCATTAGTTCCAGCATGATCTTTCAGAATGCATAATTACGTATAATGCCTGCCACAATGCTTACTGTCTTGTGTCTGTCTTAAAAAAATATGTCTCTGTTTTAAACAGTATTTTGTCAAATATCTGAAATAAACTATGTTGGTAAACTGTCTTGGATTTATAGCCTACTGTTGAAGTTAGTTGGTCTATTTCATATGCTGGCTCAAGGAAGAAAGGAAGAGATCTTCTTGTCTGTCCGTATGTGGCAAAAGGTAATATTTCTAAACGTTTTATACACTATGGTTTGTACGTTTCAGGCTTAATGTATACTCTTACACAATATTCAAATTTTTATGAGATAATTGGATTTTGAGGTTTTTATCATTTGTTAAGGTGTTTATTGCAATTCAATGTGTCTGTTCTTTATTTCTTAATTTCATGGTAATCTGAATGAAGATAAGGTGACCTGCCAACCCTCTGAGCCTACCCATTAACCTACAAATCCTAAACTAACCAGTAGGAGTCAGACAATCACTAGTCATTTAAAATTGACGCCATACCGAAGAACGTTGCTCAGGACTGATCACACGTCGGAAGTCTGAGGAAAGGGGAGGACAAGTTTCAATATATACTTCGAATATCAGGGGCGACATCGCACAATGAAAACTGCCATTTATTTGTAACGGAAGTCCTTAATGTTCTCTTTCTCGAAACATTGATTGCGTTGGCTACTGTGCAAGTTAGGGGCACTGAACTTCTTTAGTTCACAATGGGGCTCCCTACATTGGAGTTCAGCGATTCTTTTCTGGATAGCCCTGATTTCAGAGAACGTCTGAAATGCCACGAAATAGAGTTGGACCGGACAAATAAATTCATCAAAGAACTTATAAAAGACGGAAACACGTTAATCACAGCGCTGAAAAGTAAGTACAGTAGGCTAGTTGTGGCCTGGTGGTCTTCTTTTTAAATGATGCGGACTTGGCTTGTAGCTGGAGGCTACCTGAGATACATCTGCATCGATAGCCTTTTATCAACCATGTTAAAGCGGCAGATACCTACTTAGGTCTTTGAATTTTCAGGTCGAGGAATTCTCGGATCCATATTGTGAATTAATAAAAATCACACTTCAGCTGAAAGTTCTTCACAGGCAATGATGCATTCCGTTAGCTGATTTCTCAGTTCAAATCAGTTTCATTGCTGAATAATTTTAGCCATTCATAAGTCTAAGATCAATCATATTGCAATGGGTAATGTAGCAAATCAGCTTACGCTCATGCGTTGCAATTAGATTGTAATTGCACTATTACCACTCATCTTTAGGCTACCTTAGCAGGTGAAGACCCTGGAGTAATTCGTTAGAGGTCTGTATCCAGTATGACTGTACAACCTCCATTAGATAAGAGTTCAGACACTTCATTAGTAAGAGCCCCAGATACTTCGCCATCAGATCCATTACCATTAAAACCACTCATATAGTATCATTTACAACAGTAAGACAGATGGATGGCCTAGAACATTAAGTCTGGTTATGCAGTAGGCAATTGTGCTGATGAAGAAGACCTCACCCATAACCTACTGTGCAGTTGTCATAGTACAGTGGTGTTATAGGCAGTCTGCTACACCAACTAGTCCTGTTATGTCTACATAACTCTTGAGTTTTCCAACCGACATGTTTCAAAGGAGACAGAAAGTTGAATACATGTATTTGACCAGTGAGGACTCTTGGCAAAAGCCACGTATCAACATGCATTTATTGATTACTCTTAATTTTTGAGACCTTTAAGTGTTACAGGTAAAATGTAATTGTTATGTTTTTAGTCTCATTAACTGTTATGTGTGGACATTTGGTGCTAAGGTATTACTCATTATCCTATTCTGAATCTCGTACAACTGTGTAGCAATTCCTGCTGTGGTTCAGACAGGGCCTATAAAATTGGAAAGGAGTCTTTGTAGTGTCTAGTAACAAGATTTTAGAATAGAACGGCTTGGTTTGAATCAAGCAGCGCTGCTGACTGTCTGGTGTAGTTGGGATATGGACTGTTGCCAATGAATGCTGGTTTAATTGTCATTTTGACGTAGGTCCAGAGTGCATATCAATATAATATAAATATACAAAAGGTTATATACAGAAATCTTGTTTTTTTTAAGGAGAATGTTTTGTGTAATGAGAGTATCTTTGAGATTTTGTATAGTTTCATTTATGATGTGCGTGCTTGTTGTCAAAGTGATATCTCATAGCTTTGGGAACTCTGCATGTTTGTTTGAGTGAGTAATGATGATGTCCCAGGGTTCAGCCACAGGAAATGCGCTGTAAACATGCTTGTGTAAGCATCCTCTGTCCCTTTTTAGATAACAGTTGGTATGACATTATTCTATTTGTTTGTGTGTTTCCATTCCGTAAGTTATACCCCGTTAAAAATGATCTGTGACATAATTTGCATACTGTTGTCAGTGTCACAGTAATTGAATATGATATATGGAAGCACAGTGACTTTTTGTTGCAAAAATGCTATCTTTCCCATTCACACTTTGAAGGACCTCTCATTGGATTGATAACTAAACATAGGGTAGACATGTTGTCTCTGCCAGGAAGCAAATTAAGCAATATAAGGCCATTGGTAATATTATATGCTTTATTTTCCTTCTCATTGTGGTCCTAGCCTCCAAGCTGCTCACATACTATATTGTATGAACCAAATTCAAGTGACATAAACAAATCCATGTCCTTTGAATAAGAGGCAACATTGCGAATTAGGATTTCCCAGTGTATTGTTCCAAATATTATTTGGACCATGTATCATAGGCCCCAAGTCTATAATATTGCACCATATTAAGTATTGGTAAGGACTGTGACTAATACGCCTTGTGACACGGTTGTGTAGATGTGGTGTGTTGTTTGTGTATTCCACTTCATCCATATTTTTATAACTCTATCAATCTGACATATTCTTTAAGGATCAAGATGCCTAACCCAAAGAAGGATTTATTTGTCACTCTTGTGATCTTCTGAAGTCACGATCTGAGTCAACATTAGGGACAAAGTTTCCTTCTTTGGAATGTCATTATTGTAGTTAGGTTTAGCATTGGGGATCACGGCTGGGTGCCTTTTGTAGTCCCTAAAACCAGGCTGCCAGGTATACATGAGATCCTCATGTTGCTCGTTGTCCCTTCAAATGAATGAATGTTAGCAACACAGAACTGCTTGCAGTTAAACATCACTTTGCTACTTCTAAAATGTGTTGACATGTACAATGTACAATGTTTGGTTTTTATGAACCCGCTTCTGTAAGTCGGTTTTGTCTATTTGAGACGCCAGTTTAGGTGAGGTTCATTCTCATCAATAGCTCACTGTAAAGTTAGTACACATTCTCTGTATTATTGGTCTGAGAGCCTCCCTTAATCCAAGGACCTTGAAATCAGTTGCCGTAACTGTCTCCTTTGTTAAGTCAACGAATGATAAATAAGAGGCACCGTGTTTCTCTTACTGATTTATCTAGGACACTTTGGCAAGGCCGACCAAGACCATTTGCTTGCACATGAACATTTTAGTACTCGCTCAAGTGCAGTCTGAGAAGAACAGTTCGAAAAGTGGTGCGTTGTCAGTCCACACTTGTGTTTCATGAGCTGTTTTCTCATCACTGGCTTTTCCAAGTGTGTCCCCACCCTAACAAACTCAATAGAAACATAAATAGTTGAGCTTTTAACATAAAAAGTTATGACTACTGTTTTAAATGTTTGTGTTTAGCTGTGAACATGATTGCAGTCAGCCACAGCTGACCTCACAATATGACAGTGATTTACTTGTTGTCATCTACTGTATGCAGGTAAAATATATAGTAAGCAGGACAGACAATATTACTACAACGTGGTCCGAAGGTAGTTCATGTTTCATATTACTGTTATGATCTGATTTGTAGCTCTCTGATGCTGTACAAAAAGTGTAAAGGGGGTTGAGCAAGTCCCATTTTGAGTTACTCTTTGTCTTTGAATGGGGTGTGTAGCAAGTCTAAGAGAGAAAGAAAAAGTTGGCAGTAGGGTAATATATTCAGGTAGCTTCTGTCAGCTGGAGCCAGGAGATTGGTATGCTTGGGGAGTACTGGGGTTCATCTGGTTAGCTCTCCTCAGGTAGATACAGGGTCTTCCCTGCTGGGTGGCTGACGGGCAAACGTCACCGTGAGCAAGAGAAAGAGGTCTTACCTGGAGCATCATGCTCCCCCGTCAGCAAGCCCTCCAAATGGAATCAAAGCGACAGAGAACACCTACGGCTGCATCAAAAAGATCCCCTGTCTCTCGTTAAGCTAGTAGTAGAGACGTGTTTCCCTTTGAAGGCCTTTTTTTCTCACAAATCAGTATTGTCTCCATGCCAAGATATGATATCTGAGGATTACTCATGGAGCTATAAAATTGCATTTTATACAATACAGAGGTTATTTTATGGGTAGACAATAGACAATCTCTTTTCTATTGTTTTAATAATGTCTTTTTATGAGACATAAATAGACATTATTTTATGTCTCAATGCCGAAGACATTAATGACAATAGATAGATTAGACAAAAGAGGAATTGTTAATTTGACCCACTATCTGACCTACCATATTCCCTGTTTACTGTAATAGAGTTGCTGCTTCTAAAAACTTGTCGGAAGCTCCAGGCTGGTGATGTTCCCCACTTCAATAAACATTTTTGCTTCTGGTTTCGTTTCTAAATGGTCATCAATTTTCATTTGAGGGAGTGCAGTGGATATGGTTGCCATGGAGACAAGATATAGCGTCTACTCAGAGGACAATGGTTATTTGTGGACTAGCGGTTAGACCCTACACTCTTTTAGACCAGGCTTGAGTCCATAGGAATTTCCCATGTTCTTATAGGGTTTTGAGTTGTTGACACCATAATAATTAAGCTGAAAGTCTATTATTTACAGTAGGTTCAGAACTGTGTTCCTCCAGTTCTACCTTCTCTTCATACCTGCTGTGACAAATGCTGCACCTCATATGATTAGGCTAGTAAATTATACATTAGGCTACACTGCATATATAGCAGAAGTGCTCACAAACATTTTTCATATTTCACAACAGACTGGAGCATGCTGCACTCTGTTACTCTGTGTGAAATTAAACTGAAAAAAAGAAGGGATTTGAACAAATCTGTGCTTGTCTGTTTTAGTATCCTCAGCCTTCCAAGAAGCCAACGATGATCAGTGTAGCACTTAATGACATGTAGTAGGCCACTAGGCCTACACTCTAATGGTTCATTATGTTAGTCACTCATTACAGAAGTTGTGTAACTTATATTACACAACTATAACACAATAACACATGACTTCCCTCTCTGTGGATCCCATGGGTGGCAATAAGCTACATATAGTGTTGTAACATGAAAATGTGAGGTGATGCATGTGCAGACTCTACTTTCTGTACCTCTGGTAAGTCACCACAACACAACGTGATATGATGACAGCTCCAGTAGATGCTTCCCTGACCCATTTCAACCACCAAGAGCCAATTCTTATGCAATGGTATTTCTTGTTTTATTTTCGGATGCGTCGATGATGAGGCACAACAGACATTTGTCAGCATGTCAGTTTCGGTGTCACAATTACAGAGAAATAACCTTTTTTTTTTTTTAAGACTTTGTTTGTTTAATTTAAATACAAACAGCTCATTACAATATTCACTCGGTTTTAGTCCTCTGGAAGATGCCCTAGGTTCATTATCGCTGAAATCTGGAGATCAAAGGTAGAAACACGAAACGCTGTGGAATATTTTGAGCACAGTGATCCTGAGGCCAGAGATAAGATGAAGCAGATAGACGTCAAACTGCATGGAGTGTGTTGTGACACATGGCGACTGCTTCTCTGAAAGGAGGCAGAAATAGGAAACAGCTACCATGCCTTACTAAAGTGACAGGTAAGCCCTGTGGGCCTGGATGCCGTCGTACTGTACACCAGCTTCCACTATACCATTAGCAACATGGAGTGGATTTGAGTGCTGGGAGAAAGTTGCCTTTTGAAAGTGTCGCTTGGAATGGACACTGTGAGCAGTGCAGGACCAGGGGAAATATGTCCTCCTCTTTAAATAAATAGAGCTCTAAAGCTGCAAAACATTTTCCATGATTCCATGTACGGATGTCCTCTTCAGTTCATAGTGTCTTCGAATAAACATAAAAGGTGGATTCTTGGCCTGGAAAGCAAGGAGCAGGTCACCCCAGCAGGGCTGAGCCCAGTTGAGTGTCAGAGGTAAAAGGTTATGCATTATTGATGGTCTTGGTGGCCTGCGCTGACAACTGGAGCAAGGTATCGATCTCAGAGCTGCAGCCTTGAAGCCAGGGTAGGAACGTAAGGAGCACTTCATTGACACCATACATCTTCTGCAGAGTCCATTTACTAGCTCTCAATTGTAAAAACTGTAGCAGTGCTGAAAAATACATATATACCCATCTATTCAAGAACCTTTTGACCTAATCTGTCCACATACTGTAGAGGTTATTCTGAGGAAAAAACGAAAAACGTTGTTTTGGTTGACATGTAAGCAGAAAAGCCTTTCATTGCCTACAGTACATTAGAACATACTCATTTAGCCTACATTGTCTAAATTGTGTGTAGGTTTTTGCAGTTTCTAAAGCAGTTCCAGAAACAAGAATAGTAGGTTATTGTCCATAGAAACCACTAATCATCAAGTTTAAAAACAGGCAAAACTTTTCTCCACAATAGCTCCCTATCAAGCCTGAACACCAATAGTTCAGAATTTTTCCTGTCTACATTTTCTCTAATGTCTGCATTTATCTTGCTTAACAGACAAGAGCCTTTCAAGTTCAGAATTCTTTGAACTAAAGACATTGCTGCCAAAGAGACTGAAAACAATTGGTGACTCGTTTTCGTCAGTAGTGAGTACAAGTAAAATGTGTCTTTGAGACAGGGATGTAGGCTGCAATCTCAAACATCACATTTTTTTTCATATTTTCAGCTGTTACACACATGTATCCTGATGGTGAACTATATGATACATACTCAATTATGATCTTGTTGGACTAGTTGTCATGCCATGGCAACAGCAACTGGTACTAGGCAGTACAACACAGCCAATTTAAAGTGAATTTCTAGTTTTCTGTCTAAACACATTCAAAATGTGTTAACATGAGTTAACACTGATGGTGTTAGAGGGACAGTTTGAAATAAGCTGTGATGTACTGTCTAAAGTAGGTTACATGTCGAATAGTAAGTGTTAGCTGTTAACAGTATACTTAAATAATACAGGAACATTGAATCAAAGCAGTTTATAGGTGATTCATGCCCTTTGTGAAAAAATACCCAATGCTTCATGTTGGTTATTTCACTTTGCTTTTGACCTATATATGTTCATATGCAAGTCACATGGCAGGTTATTTTATAATAAAGGTATAATGATGGCCATTGAGCCGTGTCCTGACCCTAATTGCACAGAAGTGAGTGGTGCGCCTGGCCATGCATCACAGTACCTAACATTAAGCACGTCTCTCTTGTTTATAGACTTCTCTGCAGCTGTCCAGAAGTTTTCCCAGTCCTTGCAGGAGTTCCAGTTTGAGTGCATCGGCGATGCAGAGACGGACGACGAGGTTAACATAGGTAAGTCCCAGTAAGCCCAGGGTCTCTGGCCCCTCCCACACAGGTACAAACACACGCACATACATACATACATACATACACGCACTCTCTCTTTGTTTTGTTGCCCTACCATATTGGCAGGGTTGTCATCTTAATGATGACCTTTCTCTGGCATTTCCTTAAAGGTGCCCCAGGGAGGCTCATCTTGTGCTGTATTGGCTTGTCCACTCTTTCGGTAGTGAACGGCCGACTGTGCCTCTCCACCACTCCAGACCAACCAGAGATGATACAGTCATGAGATGTTTCAATGAGTACTGTACATAGAGCAGAGCAGTTAAAAGGGTTGGTCCCTGACAGGATTATCAGGAAATGTTTTTCAGACAGACTTAAGCATACTAATTACTGGAAAAGCATTCTGGTTTCATGAGTATAGATCTTGCTGTCGTCTGTATTGCATGCATAATGAATGATATTGATTTGCTTATGATGTTTCTCCAACATTTTTTTCCCTTCATCCCTTTAAGTGATCAAAGAGACTAATTGTGATGTGTGTCAGAGATTAATGGAGGTGTAAACCTCCCGGCCTCCAACAGGATCATGAAAGCAGACGAGAACGAAGAGCCTCTCAAAGCTCTAATGGGCACAGATCTCCGCATTGCCCATCCTTTCACCCCAACTCTCACTCTCCCTAATTTGTCCTCCACTCATTATTCTCCGCTTAGCTCCAGGCCTCTTGCTCTGTGGGCCTAGAGACTGCCGAATCACAGTCCATCTGTGTGGGCGCTAAATGTGAACCCATCCGCTTTAAGCTGTTATATTCATTTGAGTTTGTAACTAGCATTCCTATTTCTCACATGGAGCTGTAGCCGAAGCTTGCTAATGAACGTGTTTAAGGAACAGCAATTATGTTCAATGCAACCCCCAAACTCCCTGAAAACAAGCCTCATTATGATGTAGCGTTCTGCAATTTGCAGCGATACGGCGCTCAACTGGCCCCAATCAGACACACTGTTGATCTCTGTTTGAACAGTGGAAATGTAGCTGTCCACCTGTTATGCTATTCTGTTGGCCCAGATAGTCGTGAAGCGGAGTGTAGAGGCAGCCACGACAGCAGGCTCACTAACAGCATCACAGGAGTTTGTTGGAAAGCATTTTATTGACTGCATGAAACTGAGAAGATGTAGCTGTAATCAGCAGCTTTATACACAAAACAGGGCTAAAACAATGGTCAATACGGGAGGGAACATCACACAATAGTCCTCTCAACACCTTGCTTAAAGAGAAACTTTTTCAAAGTCTTTGGTATTGCCTTCGTGAACCCTTGCCAGCTGCTAGCGAAAAGGCCAGAATCACTATCAGAAGAGAGAAATATAATGGCTTGCTGAAATCAATCTGTTCATCAATGAAACTGTGCTTTCTGACTGACATGGCTGGACCCTTGCACCAACCCCAGCCTGCCTCTTGATGCAGCTTTAGTGAAATTCACTTTGATGCTCCTTCTACCCAGCAGAGCACCAGGAACCTGTCTGTGGAACCAGACGGGTTCACCTGACCTGTTATTGATTTCATTCTATGACTTCCTACAGTGACATTCACATTCCCACCCGTTATCCAGAAATCTATCTGACAACAAGATTGATGTGGCTATAGAAATATTAATTGTCCCAAAAGTTACAAGTCTTGTTCCCCTAAGGTCATGCTTCTATTTCCCCAGTGGAGTTCGAAGTAAGATGGGATACTTGTTTGAAGCCACCGTTAACATGTTGGATATTCAAAATCATCCATATTAATGGCTTCTGAGTACATTACATTCCTCTACAAAGGTCCATTAAATATATAGTCATCACATTATGCAACATAGTTGTCCCTGTTCATCTAGAAAGTCGTCACAGCTGGCTGTAACCCCATTCTAGCTTCCATTTCCTGTCTTAAGCATCTAATATTTCCCCTTCTGTGGTCCCACCCTTGCCCTTTACGCCCTCTAAGGGTTATTCATTTGATAAAGGAGAATGTAGCATTATCAGGAGCCCTACCCTACACCCAACCTGCCTACAGGTTTACTGGTACAGAATCATTGCTCCCTTGCCTTTAAGGCCGCTTAACGCTTTGTGGAAAAGGACAGTGTCTGAGATGATGCATTGCCCCAGTGCCTGGTTGCCGTGGCTGATAATGATGTTGCTGTGTTGGCAAGCAAAGCCACTCGGACTGCTGCTAAATGGCTGAACACAAGGGTGACACAGGTGCTGACCAACAGAGGCCAGCTCTTATCTGGCCCTGGGCTTAATGAAGCTGTGAGGCCACCAACGCACAGCACTCTGCCAGACGAGCCTGTAAGCTAAACGCATCTGCCTTTTATCTGCCAGACTGTCGCTGAATGCAGGCAGTACACATGCATTTTTACTTTATTACAAAAAACATAATGTACTGAATGGGTCGAGATTGTGACCATCCTTATGTGTTCAGTCAGACAGCATGAATGCTTTGATATGCCGTGGGAAACTCTTCTGGTGTTTTTTAACAAAGCGTATTGATATAATATACTGATTTCCAGTCTCTGTCACAGGTGAATGCACTGTGAATACAAATATATTAGAGAGTAACTGTAAGTGCAACATATACATATATAATCTCGGTGTTTGTGGTGTCTGAAGTCTGGATTCAACTCTTCTAACCTAAAAAAAATACCTTTTAAACAAGAAAAAGACATAATGCTGTTGAAATGTTTTATGTGTTCCAGCCCAGTCGTTCAAAGAATTTTCCCAGCTGTTGAACACAGTTGAAGAAGAGAGGAAACGCTTGGTAAGAATACAATTATTTGTTTGAGTTATTTGTTGTCTTTTTGTTCCACTGAGACCAACCTCAGTTTTATGTGGCAGTTTTTAAATTTGGATTACCCAGCGCTATGTCTCAACACACAATAATCTATTGCGGTATAGCATCAAACCTCTGTTGTCAATGACACAACAACTTTGTGTGACTTTATAATGGCAGAGAAACACATCTTGTCATCTAATAAATCTCTCACATTGGCACTGTCCCAAATACCCAAAGCACCAAATAGAACCCTATGAGTGAACACCCCCTTAGAGTATGACGAACTCAGGGGACAGGGCTGGAGTGTGTGGCACACTAATCCCTTTAACTCAATGTGAAACTGTGGCCCTCCTCACCCCTTCAGGATGTGTTCTGGCACACGACTCTGGCACTGTTTCGCTAGTATAACGCTGTCTGGATGAGAGCTGTCTGGCATAGTCAGGACAGATTTAGGCAAATGGACCACACATGCCAGATATTTTATATGCTTACTGTTCACTGTATTCCTGAGACATGCCAGGGTCAGAGCGACAGACCTGCCAATCTAATTATCATACAGACACTGACTGAATAAGGATATGCCTCACAACAGACTACAACACCCTAACAATTTTAATAGCATGGATATTTAAAGGACCATGCTTCGAATTGCCGCAAAGCAATGTTTATGGATATGGGGAATATGTTGTCCCTAAGTTTTTAACCGGCCTGTCTAATACATGGTGTGAATAAATGTAAAAGTGTGAGAAATACATTTGAAATGGTTAACCTTCTGTCAGGCAAATGATCTTTACTTTCCTCCAATTCAATAGTACATGAAACACATAATGATTGCTCTGTTCTGAGTGAAGGCCACGTTAGGGGTGGAGAGGACAGGTTTTGAGACTTTGAGGTTAACGCGGTCTTCTCATGTCTGCTTGAGCAGAGCTCCTCTAAAACATGGGACTTGCATGTAATGTAGTAAGTTATATACTGTAGAGTGGGTAAAATTTGCTACCTTCCATTTCTCGTCACAAAATATCCAGATTTAATAGTATAATTCAAAAAACTGTAAGGTAGATATTTTAAAAAGACAACCAATGTGATAACTAAAGGATTTGTGTGGTGGTAATTGGTGTGGCCAGGTACATTTCCTTACATGGAACAATGGAACACAAAGCATTTCAGAACAGTGTTCACTGTAGCTCCTTGTACTGAATGATAACAAGCCAGAGCCCATGACATTTTCTTTGTGTTCTAGATGTAAGCATATAAAGTACAAAGAAACTACTGTACGTTCCGCAGAACATTTTGCATTTCAGTTGCCTGGTAAATCAGTGCAATGTAACGAAGAGTAGGAAGCTTATTAGATCACATTTTCACATTTTTTTTTCCTGCTGTTTGATTTTAGATAGACGCTTTACCCACATTTGAAGATGGGCGATTTGACCGCTAATCCCTGTAGTTGTACTGCTTCATTTATAACTACTGATTCCCTGGAATTTAAATGGAAAGCTTTAAGAAAACATCCCCTCCCCCTAAAAGAAAAAATATGTTTTATTATTACTGCCCACATACTAGGGCATACTTTGGATGCAAAGCATGCATTGGCATAGGCCAAGACATCTGAAAATAGAAATCCTAAAAAAGAGTTTTAGCTTTGAAGTATTCTATTGCTAAGGCTCCTCTTCATCAACCTGTAACTAACAGGATAATGTGATGCAGCATAAAGAGGAAATGCTCTAAATGTTTTCCATCGTGAGGTGGATCAGCATTCTTTGTTTCTCCTGAGTCTCATGATTTTTGCATCTGTTAGGAGTGAAACAGTCAGAGAACTGCAAATGACCAGAAGGTTCTATTCTCTAGGGTACATAATTAAAGTGCAGTTGGCTCATATAACTCAATTCCTAACATGCTTGTTGAAATATGTACAGTGTTTCATCATTAGGACTCTACTGTATCTTTAATGCAACGATCATTATGAAATATGTTATGTAGGACTTTAAAACCATTCTATAGTTAAAGCACAGGTTGCGCCAGATGGGAATTAGCTTGAGTAGAGTTTGTAACTGATTACTATGAACAGATGTGGTCAGAGCCAAGGACTATGAAACTAGTTTGTTAAATAATGAACGTCATTCAAGTCTGAGCTTCAAGCAGCAGTTCCTGAAACCTACCCCATCCCCCCTAACTCCTGATTTCACATCTGGACTGAATCTTGGACCAAAAATAGAAAGACAACGACTGATAAGAAAGCAAATTCACAGACATCCTAGTAGAAAGCACAATCATGCGTCTCAAATGAAGTCTACTTCCCAGGGTGAGCTATTAACTAACATGTATTTTAAGGTGCCACCATTGCTCAGGATAAGGTCTCACTGGTAGCACAGAGTATTCCGGCCTGCCCTGTCAAGCATGAAGAGTTTTATTGTCTGTTGGTTTGGCAGGAAGCTAAGTCTGGAATCTTTGTGCCTGTGCACTCTGTGATTGGCTTGCCAGCTACCCAAGTGTGTTATTCTAGGAGAAGACTTATCAAATTCCCCCTTTTAAAGAGTAGCCTGGTATAATTCCCCTGCTGTTAGCTCACGTCAGCAGAAAGAAAGGGGAGAGAGTGAGAGTGAAAGAGACTCTAGTTCTGCATGGTTTGAGATGGTTCAGCGCTGCTGAGTTTGGATGGCATTTCGGAGTGGAAGGGCACTGCCCTGATGTTGTGGCTTTTGCAGTGATGATCAAATCCCTTTGGGAGGGCCTTTTGTGGCTTGGGTGGAAAATTGATTTCCTTTTCCTGTGTTCTGTTGTTGATAAGCTTTCAGAGAGAAGCCATCATCAGGTGTTCCTTTTTAGATTTAGGCTCATGCAAATCTCCTTGCGCCACATTGCTGATTAAATTATGCCTCCTTTTTGTAGCTTATCAACACACTTTGTTTTTGTTCAGAAGTTTGAGGTGCCGAATCAATTGTGAGCATGGAACGCTTTGCAATTTTGATAAACCACTTTCTCTTTCGTACGTTTAAGTTGTCTATTCATCCCCGTTTTATTTTATTTGTGACCTTAATCATTGTGTTTGTTTTGTTTGTCATCTAGAAACAAATCAAATAATCTGTGTCGTGAACCCCCTTTTGCTATTTTGACTACTAAACGAGAATCTCAAGAGCTCATGCAGCTACTGTTTACCACATGACAGTACAGTAACTTCAGGGTGTGGGCACCTTGTGCGCTGGCCTGTGAATGAAGGAATGTCCTATTGACTGTGACAAAACAGCAGCAATGAAAGGAGGCCTTTGTTCCCCACATTTTTGAGAGCTTGTTTATTGAGACCCTGAAGAGCATTTGCATACATCTCTTGTATCAGACCTTTGTCATCTGCACCCCATGCTCCAAAGTCAACTGCAGTTAATAAAAGTAATCTTCCAGTCCATAGACAACCATTAAATTGAACATGGAAAACCCCAATCCCTTAAGTGGTTTGTATGTAGCCCATTGTAACCTAATTGCATGCCCAGGTAAACATTGTTGGTATGCATGTCTTAAGTGGAAAGTGTTTCGTTTTCTTTTATGACTTGCAGCAGACAGTACATGCTGTGTGTGGTGAGCATTGACATACTGTACTGTAAAAAATAAAAATAAATAACGTTTTTAGGAATACATACAGTTTCAAACTACTTTATCTCTGTTACAGTACTTGCAAGAACTTAACTATGCCTTCCAGCTGCACACAGTATTTCATTGTGCTCTCCACTACAACCATCCCTTGTTAGAGAAGTACATCTTAAGGATGCCTCAGGGTGGTTTGGAACAAGCTAGGGAGATACACACAGATAGAAACAGACGGGTCTCTGCAGGTTATACAGCGTTATGGGCTCCACAAGATTAAACCAGTTATTTTTAATGAAAGACGGACAGAGCTGTTTTTCTGTTTTAAGACTCAATGTATCATGGCTGTTTCACTTGTACCGCTGTGATGGCGTCTCTGTACAGTGTGCCAACTGAAGCCTGCTACTGTATAAGTAGACAGTTTGTGAATACTGTATGTGTCACCACAATGAAGTTGGTTATAAGGTTGTGAGTTTTTCTCTCATGGTGCACATAATCAGTCTGGAGACAGCAGCTCTTTTTCTTGCTTTATGTGTGTGTGTGTGTGTCTGAACTGCATAGGGGGCGTTTAGACAGAGCTGCTGGGAGAGCTGTTTGGGAACATAATGCATTTCCTGTCTCTGCTATCGACTAAGGGAATGCACTGGTCGCCAGAGCGCCAGAGGTGCTAAAATAACTCTTCACACAGAATAATTTTTCTCTCCACTGTATTCCACAAAAAAGTACAGTTAGCATGCCTTCATCGATGTATAAAACATCAACATTAAAATCTTTGATAGCTCAGCAGGAAAATTATTTCGCCTGTCTCATGATGTTGCTTTCCAGGCGAACCTAGGACTTTATGTGCCAGAAACCTTTTAAGACCATTAGGGATCTTCTCAAGACAAATGTATTTTTTAGTGCTTTTTCAGTAAGCTCTACCGATGCCTCTAATCAGAGTGTTATTTGCTCTCATATAAATAAGTGGTTGTTCGACAGGGTAGGACAAAATACAAATCTAGGTGCTACTGCCATCTTAGATGAAAGGCTCACTGTTAGCTCTGTGGCAACTTTCCAACAATTTTTATATGCACTATTGAATGTGATGTGGGGCTAGAACTGAAACATACTGCTGTTTCTCACAGCCTTTTTTCAAAGGTCAGATCATGTGCTTCTTCTAACCTCTCGAAATGTGATGCCCTGTCATATCCTCATGGTGAAGGTGGAAGTGATTTTTATCTACAGTGACACCTAGATATGGCTGGCATGGTTCACCTCTCCCTGTCTCTCTGTCCAGCTCGGCAACTTATAGGTTAATTATGCCATCAAGCTTTGTTTTAATGCTTGGTGAATTGCTGCAATGGTTTTAAGAGATTTGAAAAACTTAGAGTTTATATTTAGTTTTCATGTTACCTATCATGATTAGAGTGTATTCACTCATTGAATCTGTATATGGGTATACATTTGTAATGTATATATATATATATTCCTAATGGAAATTGGTCAGAATTTAAACAAAGACGGCTGACTCAAAGGGGTTAATCCCCCCCCACCCCCAAACACACACACAGACATGTTTAATTATGCAAACATGCTTTTGTTATATTATAGCACTGAAGTTAAATCTTTTCAGTACTTGTAGATGAGTCTCATCAAGTTTTCAAGTTCATAGACGTCACTTACTGATATTATATTGTATACTGTATGCTTTTATCCATAAAAAACAGACATTGTTAACTTTTGTAAATGACTGCCATGAAATATTCCCATCCCCGGGTCACATTTGGATACCCATACTGGCCCACTTCCTCCTGGGTACCAGACAACAACAGCAACACGCCTTCTGACACACTCATACACGCATACACACTCAACTGGCCTTGCTGGGACAAAAACTCACTGTGAAACGTGAATCATGTCAATTAACAACTTCTGATAATGACCAACGAACACCCAATAACTAAATCATTAATGACATGTGTTGAGTTGACTTGAAATCCAGAGTCCCCATTAAGATCACTCTAAATGACAGTCATTGTTAAATAAATTCAAGAACAACTTTGAAATGTTGATATTTGTACAAGCAAAGCGAGCACACATACAGTACAATCCAGCACACTGACAGTCATCCCTGTAGCTGGTAATTACATTGCTGAGGGGTATTGTAGCTTCTTCAGCATCACACAATCCTATTGTTTGATTCTATTGTTGTAGAGTGTGTGTAAGAGCAGATCACCACAATGCTACAAATGCTACAAATGCACAATGCTACAAATCTAGGGAGCCCCCAAGTAAGCCTTTTCAGATAGATGAATGTCACATTCATTTCATGTAGAAATACTGTTATTATCAGCAAATTAGCTGGATTTTTTGATATCCCCAAAAATTAGAGCTTTTCATGCTTTATGACAAATGCTACATTGTGTGTAGATACAGTAATATGTCAAATCATGCTGTTTTTTTATTAAAGCTTGCCTTGCGATTAGAATACAAGAGAGGATTGTAACAATGTTAGGGAATAAAGGCAATTTCTGGAAATAGTTGGAGCTTTAAAATGTATATTAAGCATCAGTGTGGGTGTGGGTGAAGGGGATCGCAGGGTATTTTGAGAGAATGGAACACTTTGTGATGTATGGGTCATAACAGAAGCGGCCCTCTCCGGAAAGAGGCGAGGGGAAGAGCCAAAGTGATAGTGGGAGAAAGTGAGAGTGATAACTCGGAGGATGGTGGCAGGGCGAGCAAGGCTGAAAGTCCATCTGAATAGACACCTTTAAAATGAGAGCGGGTATTATGAATGTATTATGGAGCTCCGTCCCTAGTTTATCACATACAGTCATGGCGCAGAATAACACGCTAAATCAGGGCGAGTTCCATGTCTTTCCTGACAGCCCTCTACCACTCAGCTGTATGAGTGTGATGTCACCTGATCACAAGCGATGGAAGAGCCTCTACAGGAAATTCAGCCAAAACCTTAATGGGGCGCCTCTGAAGCGCTCACCCAGCCAGGATGGAGGATATACTGTAATAGATGCTATATATCTCCTGTTATCTGTTTCTGGCTGGAATGAGTGTGAGGCTGCTTAAGAGAAACCTCCACTGGGGCCATGACGCAGCCTGCTAAACTCGTCCAGAAGAAGCCAGCCACTGATCTATAGAGACATACTTCAAAAATGTAAATGCATCGCACTCTAGCATTGTACGGCTCTTTCGTTCCCTGCTCCCCTGTCATATTTCAACCAGGTCTGACAATGCTGGTATTTCACAGCTCACATATGAAAGATTCAATTTCACTCATTTGCGGGATTATTGCTGGCGACCGAATCCCATATCTGTTCTGTTCATTTCTCCCGGGACCACAAAGGAACACATTTTTCATTGTCACTGGCTTAAAAGATATTGATACATCTGATTTTGTTATAGATGGTTTCAGATTCTGTGTGTCCTACTGTCTCTACTATTTCTATGTGCTGTGAACTCTATTATTAACTACTAGTAGATCTTGAGCTTTAATGTGCATACTATATGCAAATGGTTTTCTCACATCCACCAACACTGTGAATGCATGACAGTGAATCAGAATCATCAAAAGGTTTTCTTTCACTCTTTTTTTTCAGATACAGAATGCAGATGATGTTTTAATCACACCATTGGAAAAATTCCGGAAGGAACAGATTGGCGCTGCAAAAGTAAGTGAACGCAAAAGCTCGAACAAAGCATGCCATCCATTATCAACTAAGAATTTCCAACAAGTCAATCATCAACACAATCTCACACTGTGATATGACATTCTCACTGTACACTTTGCTCAAACGCATTAAGCACCTCGACCTGTGCCTTCACTAGACTAGCCTGGGCATTGCTTTTCCCCCAAGATCTTTTTACCGCCGCCGCAGCGGCTTGTTCCAGCAGTAGCTGACCACATTCTGAACTGCGGTCTCGTTGCTTCAAGCCCCGCTTTAATTTCATACCAAAGCTGTGGCGCATGAAAGGTCTAGCAGACTGTTAGTGGTCACTCCGTTGTGAGATCACACACATGCTGTCGGAGTTTCACACAACTCTCTATCACCTCCCACTGAGATCCATAGTCCAGAGACAGACCCATCTCTTCACAGTGAATGATTCTCCCATCTGTACATAGGCCCAACCTTGTGAGAAACATTCCAACCTCAAAGTCAGAATCTCACTTTTTATATCTGTTCTGCACAAAATACCGGCTTGCAAAGAGATTGAAATAGGACACTGTATGTAGTATGTGTCCTCACTGATAGGTAAAGCAAATATCACATAAGGTCAGTAGCATGGATCAGCCATATTGAGGCAACAGCACTAATTTCTCTGCCGTTTGTCTAGCACAGACATGCACTCAGTGTTATTGCCCTGTGCTTTCTGTGTATAAAATGGCTTCTTAAAAGCCAGGCCCCTGTCATTCCCTTCCTCTTTATTTTGTTTCCTCAAACCACTTCCTCCTAATGGTCCATCCCCCCACCCCTTCCCAATCCCCAGACCACACTCCTTTGCTGAACATTAGTCGTACCAGAGTGAGATAAAAGGCAGAGATCACGAGTGCCAGGATAACTTTCCACCATTCCAAGAATCCTGGGGGATCTTAAAGCAGTGTGACCCCTCAAGTGGCTGCTTGCCATATCGGTGGACATCAGATGAACAAACGAGGGAGTGCTTACCTTATTAGGAAATACAGCTGGTTATTCCAGTGAGGTCACTCACTGATGGATTGCCTTCCTAGGCCAAAACACAACAGTTTCATGGCAATAACATGAACTGTACACATAAGCAGACACACACACCCATACAAGAAACAGGCATACTCTTTTTTCACACACACTTTTGTGGTTCACAAAAATCTTAACAAGCCGTGTAAATGCAGTAACGTACATTTACAAATTAAAAGGCAAACACTAGGCTGGTTTGTTTTCTTAAGACTTGAATACAGAAATGAAACTTCTCAGAGTTGTCATATGCCATTTGGTTGAAGCATACAGAACTGAAATGAACTGTAACAAGCTTTCCATTCCATTTATAGACTTCCTAAATCAAAGCTTTTAAATGGTCTACTATGTATACTTTAATTTTTGAGTGAAGTACTTTTCAAATTTTGTTTCAATGGTATCTGCTTTTAAGTCCCATGGGAAATACCATACTGTAGGATAGATTTTGTACCCTTGGAACGTGGCTGGCAAAGACTTCTTTAATAATATAATAATATTTTCTTACAATAATGAACCAAAAAATAAGTAATTTCATTATATTAATCAAAATCCCCATTATGCAGTCATTTTATAGTATAATTTTTGTTACTGCTTTGGTTAGGTATTTCCTCTTATATAGTAGCTACTGTAGTCTACCTGTGTGTACTTGGTTCTTGAGCACATGAAGCTCCTGTGGACATCACTCACCAATCTCTGCACCTTAATGACTCAACCTCAGGCTTAAACCCAGACAGCCATAAGGACTGTATGTTGGAGCCAAGGGTGGTAAACTGCCTGGAGCTGACTCAGCATTAGCTGTGCAAGCACGTGTGTGTGTTGTGGGTGTGTGCACACTCGTGTGTGCGTGCAAGACCTTGAAATTTAAGCAGGCTCCAAAGATATTTTCTCACATAAACAGCAGAGGGGTTTGACTTGCGGGCTGCAAAGCTCTGAGGTGGTGTGTCTGTCCTATAAGGCATCTGTAATAATGGGCACCATATGGGTGTCTTATGCAACCTGGGTGTGAAGAGTTAACCGGTGATCATGGTGGCTCAAGTGATCAGGACTGTCATTATACCTTTATAGTCCAGCCAGACCGCTGATGAAATTAGCTTCTCTCTTTAAAAAAAGAAAAAAAACTATCATTATCTATCACAGCTGCTTTAGACAATAAAAGTCAAGTCATCCAACTACAATTGTTCCTCATGCGAGAAATAACACAATAAAATGTTATATATATATAATTTTATTGTGTTATTTCGCATATACACACAAATCTTTAGAAAGAGTCTTCCACTGATTTTTTTGTGCATTTTCTTCAATTCCGTTTGAGCGTAATTAGGGTGGCTTGAATTAAGGCATCTGTTGTTTGTTTCTATGTTTACTAACTTCTGCAGAAGGGAATAATGTATTTTCCCCCTTTTTAAGTACAATACTGTAGCTTGACAAAAGCCCTTTTTTCTGCTTCTCTGGAAGTAGACCTGCCCGTGTGTGGTGGAGCATCAGCATAACCCTACTATTGCTGTCTAATCGCCATTCTGGACCCCTGCTCCAATTAGACGCAGTTTTAATGAGCTGAGAGAGATGGGTTGCAGAATTCTTGCTTTCATGTTCCTTCCCACAGACACACATTTAGTGTCTGTGTGTGTGAGTGTGTGCGTGCGTGTATGACTGCTAGCCTGTAATAGAAGGAAGCAGAGACTGCCTTTGGAGATTTCAGCATGTTGGACCAAAATGTGGCAATAGTGTCTGATATCTGTGTTGATCTGCTCCACACCCACCATGCCCACTTCCCACACCTCTGCTTGCGACTGTTACCATGGTGATTAGAGGCTCTAAATTCAGGGCCCTAAGGGTCGTTAGGGCCTGTGTCAAACCAAGGCAGTACATGGCTGCTAGGTTTGACTTACTTGGATTGGTGTCTGTTTTACAGTATGGAGCACTTACCTTGCTCCAGAAGTTGGTTGCACCTAAGGAGAGGGGGAACACCTGCCGGTGACTCCCGGCTGACTAGTCTTTCTGCAAGGCTTCCTGGATAATTAGCAGACTCACCCACCTGAGAAAAGGACCATCAAAGAACACTAACAATAATGACAGCATGCTGGCAAGAGACTTCCTCATCAAGGAATCTCAGTGCTCACAAAGTAAGCACCAGGGTAGCCTTTAGCTATTTGATTCTCGTTTATGCATAAAGGCAAACTAAACAGATGAGGAAGTCTGACTAGCAGGAGAAACCACAGGGAGGTGCCTGGCAGTCCTAGTTTGGCTCCATCTGTCCTTGGCGGTCGGATAGCTGGAAGGCTATGACATAAGGTTCTGTCAGGGACTTGTAAAATACTCCAGGGTCTGTCTATCAATGGCTATGTCCCCTGCCACTCTACATCAGGCTTCAAAACTTCTCTTTAACACAACCTGCCACCACCATCACCAGGGTGTCGGATCTGTAAAGTGTCGCTACCCGGTTTTGATGGCCATAGGACCCTGAGAGGGAAGTTGGCCCTCAAAGTGAGGACAGACCTGTAAACATCTGCACTCCTGGAAGTTCATTTAATGGTTTAACCAGTTAATACACATTCTGCCAGGATCTAAACAAAGCTAGGGAGTGTTGAATTACTTTATCCGCAGCTCACTGTAGTCTTACCCGGCCTTTTCACTCTCCCTTTCTCTCTATCCCTATGTCTGTTAGCGTGTTAAACAGTAAGTGTACACACATGCCAGGAGTTTCCTGGAACACTCACATCCGCTCTGTTTGAAAGGGCAGGGGCTCTGACTGCACCTAAAGCTCTTCATTTGACGTAATCCCCAGTGTGTGTGGCTTCCCCTGGGTTTTCTCTGGGTGGATTCTTCCCAAATGACATGTCAACAGCATTCACAAAGACACTGTCAACTCTCCTTTTGCTCTCCAATAAAAACTGTACAAACCCAAAGGGAAATTTATTTTCTGTCAACATTATATCATGTTTATTTATCTTTTTATTTATTTTGTGTTATACCTGTTTATTTTCTCTTCAGATGAGTATGGGGATGTATGTACACATTGATTTGTCAACCCCCTAAAAATACCATCTTGGGCCAGACATCAAGAAAGACGGAAATAGGAATGTAACACATGAAATTATATATTGATTTTTGTGGGGAATTGTAATAGTGATGTAGGGGGTAAGAGGGTCCTGTTTGAATTTGTGTCCAATGATTTAAAGTGAGATGGGACTGCTGAAACATCATGCTGTGTTACGTCATATCAGTAGGTAGCAGATTAGGCCCAGGGTTAATTCAAGGGCCATGGGAATAAAAACAAGCTACCAAAGGTCTGGTTACAGTGGCAGTTTGCTCTAAATATCCCTTCCCCTCAGTCTCTCGACAGGCCCTTTGGTGTGTGTTTGTAGAGTGAGAAGGAGAATAAGTGGGTGAAGACTGGTTTAGAGTCCAGGCATGCAGTGTTTTAAATCAGGACAAGCTTGGCTACCCTCAGCCAGACGGATCCTTTCTGCTTGGACAGAGTATCATTACGGCCTGTGAATTGGATCTGTTGTTAGGTGAAGTGTTCAAACTCCAAGTCCACGTGGTTAGTAAATGGGCATCTGGCATAAAATATCGATTTCCAGCTCGTAAGCTCAACACTGACGAGAGTCCGTAGCTCAGTTTTTAGAATATGACGACAGAACTGGACAGTGAAGCAAGAAAATGCTTTGATTTTCTAGTAACAGTATGATTGTTACAATTGTACAATTACAAGACCTGTTTTGTATTTCAGCTTTGTTAAACAAAAGCACAAAACAAGGCTTTTCCCATACAATAAAGCTATTATTATACATGTTTATTTAGGTTATTACTGACCATATTGTTTGTCTGTTGACCATTTTGGGGTCATGTACCAATACTAAATAAAAGAGATACATTTATGGGCCAAACCAATATTACTTGGTACAAATAGCCTGGCGGCAAAATGAATCTAGACCCCCACCTAGTGGCCGTGCTGTTTCACCACAGACATCATGTGCTCATTATGCCAAGCCATGTTGTTATGGCTACGGTAATCTATAGCATGTTTATCAGAGTCAACACAGATGTCCAACTGTATATCCCCTGTTTTAGGAGGGAAAGAAGAAATTCGACAAGGAAACAGAGAAATACTATTCCATCCTGGAGAAGCACCTCAACTTATCTTCTAAAAAGAAGGAGACATTCCTACAAGAGGTTTGACAATCACTCTTCTGCACACAACTACCCAGGGTATCTGTAGCACAATTATTTGCATCATTAGTTACTCATTTCCTTACCAGGCAATGGTTTGTATAGGTTTCCAAAGTGATGGTGTAACCATTAACTTACTCTGTCCCAGTTGTCCACTGTGCATACACAGGTTTTGGCCTTCTTGTGTCATCAGAGTAACCTAGTGTTTGTTCATTCCCAGGCTGACACACAGATTGACAAAGAAAAACACGCCTTTTATGATGCATCTCTTGAGTATGTGTTCAAAATCCAAGAGGTGCAAGAAAAGAAGAAATTTGAATTTGTTGAACCCGTAAGTAACTGTTTAATTCTTTATTTAGGTTTAAGAGATAAATACAAATCGATAATTCTTCTTTGTCTCTCTCTCCTCTCATCTGACTAAGACCTAGACCATATTTTCAGGCCATGCCATGAATCTGTGTGTGTCTGCCACATGTCCATATCTGTTATGTCCTCCCCTACAGGTGTGATGTCCAAAGAGGGTAGATAGGAGAGAGTAACCTCGTACACATCCACGTACTCTGGGGAGAAAATCTTATGGCTATGGAAGGGATAATGAATGGCCACAAGTCGTTATCTGTTTTGAAAGCCAACAAAGTATTTAGGCCATAGCACCTGCTATGAAGGTGGAGTGGTCGATTTCAAATAAAACAAGACTATGCACAAAGGGCTGATCTAAAACACCATAAACCCCAATTTCCAGGGATGGGGAGGGTGTTTGGCAGTGCCCTCATCTTTAGACAGGAAATTAAGAAGAGGCATTACGTTCTCAGGTATTAAGTAGCAGGGAACGTGAGAGACGAGCTAAGCGGCTCTTTAAAAACCCCGGGCCCCATTTGTTTCCATCGCTGGCAGCTCACTGAGAACCTGGGCCAAAAATGTAAATTTCCTAACCCTAAGTAGAAGGGGGGAGGGGGTGACAAGGCCTAACCTTGCCCATGATGAATATGGACACTCAGACAGTGAACTATTGTGATATGTATCTACACCTCAGATATTACATCAGCAATTGTGTCCGGGGATGGAAAGAGTGACCACACTGCCGAGCGGCAATCTGAGCCGTACAAGACTCTTCAGTCAGCAGACCAGATAAGCCCTCACTCACAAAGAAGCCTTCAAAGTTTTCCCCTCAGTGGTCAAGCTCTTATCTTTTACACAAAAAGAGAAATCAATTTCCTTTTATCCCTGTAAATCCTCAACTGGCTGATTTCCTTGTTAAGCTTGTTCTGGTGTACCATATTCGATACCGATACCAGAATCTAGTTCTCATGTTGACACATTGACACTGTTCAATCATATACAGAAGATACAGAAATGTGCATACAGACACAATAACATAATTTCAAATGTTTTTATATGATATACATATACAGTGCATGTTGGAATGCAAAATGTATACTATATTCCTTCTGTACTGTAGAATAAATACATAAGTGCTAGAAAATGTCTGTACTTGGGTCCAACAGCGGCTATACTTCCTTCTCAGGCTGAGGGTCAGGCTGGTTGGTGCCAACCAGACAGTGTTGCACCTCTCCTATCATGCCATATTTGAGATCATCCATCCTAGTATGGCATCTAAACCTGGATTGGTGATCTCAGTGTACAGTTGAAAGCCCAGATTACCTGGCTAAGACGGAGAGCCATGATAATCATGCGGGTTGGGAAGCATCACACACTCCAAGCTGTCTTTGATGAAACAATCATCAGACAGGTCCCAGATATTATTTCAGAGCCCACCCACGTCCTTCCTGAGTACCGTCTTTCTCTTCCCTCAAGTCCCCCAGTGCAGGCTCACTAGCTCTAAAAACTCATTTTGTTTCCCCAGTCCATCAAAGCTCCAAATGACAAGTTGGCCTGAGCCTAACCCCTGTAATGCTGTTGTGTTTACCTCATAACTGTACTGCACACAAGTACACTTTGTGATGACTTTATGTTGATGAGGCTGCTTTAGTCTTCCCACACATATTAAGTACACCATTGTGATGATTACAGCAGTGTTGTACGATGGGCAATGTGTGCATGTAGGTATTGTATGCGTGTGTCCATGTCTATGGTTAAGTAGTCTTCCTGTATTGTTCCCTGGCAGCTTCTGGCCTTCCTGCAGGGCCTGTTCACTTTCTACCATGAAGGGTATGAGCTTGCACATGAGTTTGAGCCCTACAAGCAGCAGCTTCAGTTCAACCTGCAGAATGTAAGATACCCTCTCTCCTCTTAATACTTGTTGTGATCGACTCTCCAGCCCATAATAGAAACACAATTGTTTCCGCAGATTATGTCAAAAATGTTTATGTAATTGTATTGTTAGAGACAACTGAAGGGCCCATCCATTCCGGTGACTGCCAGTCATAGCCTCAGGGCCCTGATTTGATCAAGTTCACTGGCTCCAATAGGCCCACTCAGTTACTCTGTATGCAAGAGGACTCTGTCAGCCAGTATCCAGACACAAGTGGGTGCTGCCATTTCTGGGTTAGAGGCTACATGCTGTTATGCTGACTGCCACCACAAGAGGGATAGCACTGAACTCTAATGGCTCGCTCTGTGTTTGACCTGCTGTCAAAAGCTATTGAATTTTTCATTGTGGTTTGGGATCTATTGGAGGTATTTAATTTGGTTATATTACTAGTGTTCCCAAGGAGTTATCAAGCATTTCTATAGCCATATATCCATTTGTTTCTAATGCAGACAAGGAACAACTTTGTGAGCACCAAGCAGGAAGTGGAGAAGCTGATGAAAAGAATCAAGTCTGCAGACCAGGACTATAACCCCCCAGGCCAGTGGACCATGGAGGGCTTCCTCTACGTTCAGGAGAAACGTGAGTTTTCTCACAATCAAGTTTGTGTTCACATAAGCGTCCCTGCCTCCTTGTCTTCCTCATTGTCTTCCTCCCTGCATGCCTCCCCGCCTGCCTGCCTGACTGCCTGCAGGCTCACAGCTTCCTTGCACAGACAAGTGCATGGCCTTTATACAGTACCAATCAACATAAACAAATCTCTCCTCTCCCCTCCGTAGAATTGATTGCTTCACCACAGGTCATAAGTCTGTTTAATTGATGCACTTTGATGTACTCTCAAACAGGAGACGAAACACAGCACAGTACCACTTTACATCCACGGTTGCAACAACATTTGATATCTTACAGAATTCAGAATTCATTCCAAAGGTTTGGGATTCTTTTTTGACCTGCCTCCCTCTGTTGTGTTGCAGGGCCTCTGGGGTGTACATGGACACGACACTACTGCACATACGAAAAAGGAAGCAATACCTTCACCATGAGCAATACTGACAATAAGTCAGCTGGAAAGCAGGTAACGGGCAGATCAAAATCGCTAAAAAGGTGGTCATGCAAACCGTGTCTTATTTCTATAAAAGTACCAATACCGAGTAGTGTATCAAAACATGTGGGATCCTTTGTCAATACTTACGTAAGTCATTAAAGACCTTGACCACAGCAAATTGTGCAGCCTCTCCAAAGTTTTCCACAGACTGGATTGAGAATGTCCTGAGTGTTGGGAGCAGTGTGTTAAGCACAATGGGATATTTTATTTAAATATGGAATTGGACACATACTGTTGGGTGATGTCTTCTCCTTGACAACATTCTTATCGGCTTCATGTTTATGGTCTTCACAATGTCTTGACGTGTCACTTCACAGTGTCACTTTACTGTCTTTTATCTACTGCAGTCATTTCAGTCATTATTCTTTTTTTATAATAAGGCAACTATGGATCTTTCTAATGATGTGAATTGTAGCTGTTACTGTAAGGTCATTTATTTAACGTGCTGTATTGTGTATGAAGCACCTGCACAAGTGTTGTCATTTTGTGAAATTGTGATTGGCTTGGGTAATGGCAGGGATATTGCACCAGCAAAGTGCTAATTTATGCACAATTTCCCTACAGTGTTTGTCACATGACAATTTGGTTTTGCCAGGTACCTTTTTGTTATTATAATATGGCCCTATGACCTTTCTGTGTGTCTTCAAAGAAAAAAATGAAATGATTCATACAATTAGTGCAAATTGTGTTGAATTCTGGTGTTACAGTAAAGTATGCAAAACCTTTTTAATCAACTCCACTGTTCCCTTTTAGAATGGTCTGGTACTGAGCCCAGCTGAGATGTTTAAGCTGAAGTCCTGTATTCGAAGGAAGACTGACTCCATCGACAAGAGATTCTGCTTTGACGTTGAAGTGGTTGAGAGGTCTGTCATAATTGATCTAGTTTTTTCTGTGCTCGTATTGTTGTCCTGTCACTCACATGGACTGAAAACATGAATGGAAACAGAAATTCATTCACAATAGTGTCATACGATTACAGATACACTTACTTGTGATGTGCAGAATTAAGGTGCCATATACATTAAAGTGCTAATTAGGGCTTCAGTCCCTACAATTGCTGGGTGACTCCTAATCAGACCAATGTTTGATTCTGGAACTTAACCATAACTGCTATGGCTATAGATAGACTACATATGGTTTATGTTCCTGTTGATTAACAGTTGTTAATGTTTCCAGTTTAATCTTAATTGGCGTAATTATAATAGTTTTTAGTTTCAATGTTTAGGCTAGATGTTTTCAGCTCTGTTTTTGTCTTGCATGTTCCTAATTTTCTGTCTCACAAACGTCTTTTTGTACTGTGTTTGTAACTGTGTAGTATTTTAAGTATATTTTCATTTAGTTTTCTATATGTACCCATTTTCCCTTTTCTCTGTGTTCATGTTAATGTAGAAATGACATCTATCATGGAACTCTTTTCAGACCACTTCGGTTTTTCTGTAAAGTCCGGTATGTGAACAGTGTTGCCCTCTTAGTGCAGTTGCATGTGCTGCATGTGTGCTGCTAATCATTTCATGCACTGATTCTCTAGAAACTTAAATTAAGATAATCTTTTTAAATAACAATTTAAATGTTTCAATCGCTCAAATGAAATGATACCATCTGGTGAATTTGGAGAAAAACATGAGGGGAAATGCAGCTGACCTGTTTAATACCATATCTCAAATTATGTAAGGAATGCATTGATTTTGACATTCTGACAAGTGATTTAATCATTCATAAATTGTACCTCAAATCTAAAGATTCAGAAGACCCGCTAGGCACCAGGGAACATGTCTTGTTGATTGGTGTCTAATGCAATGGTGGTATAAACCACAAGAGTGGGGCAAGAGATTGATAAGAAGATTTGAAGCCAGCAAATCAGCTGCCACTGGGAGAGAAAGGCTGAATAGATCAAATTGTATAATTCGACAATGCACAGCGTCAGCGCATTTATGACTGGGTGCGCCCCAGAAAGGGAATGTGTCGCGTATAACACTGTCTTCTTCTAACCAAGTTGTACCAGGGGCAGCAGTCCTCACCCTGCCCACCACTGCTGAGCATTGACAATAACTCCAGTTTACTAGCAGGGCAACTCATTCATCACCCCCAGAGATGCCATAAGCTGCTGTTCTCACCACAAGGGCAATGTGGGCAATGCTCCTGTCAGCTTCCAGCTCATCCATTCATCCTCATTATATTAAACATGTTATTCTTACAGCTTAGTGAGAATCAGGCCACCCATCTCAGCACCAACAGGACATAGCTCTCCGCCAGCACTAACTTTCACTTCTGGCCATGCGTTTTTTTATCAGTGTATGAAAATTGAACATTGTGACAAATTATTTAACAGAGGTGTGCCAGCTTTAGAAGATAGTAAAAATGCTTTTAAGGGCTGCAGACAGTTTTTCCAGAATTTTTTTGGGAAGACTTTTATTTCCACACGGACGCATTCACCATTGCTGGTTACTTTCAATGTCATGATGGCCTCAAGCTTCTCTGAGATGAGACATGAGAGTAATGGGGCATAGAGAGATTAGCTAAGAAGCATATGAACACCTGGTGATACACTCTATAGAATCACACATGGAGAAGGCACATGCATGCTGGGAATAAAAATGAACCCCTCTTAAATCAAGCACACAATCATTTGTTAATTGGGAGTGCAGTATAATCACAAAGACAACAGAGGACAGGCGTTGTTGGAGCAAAGATTCACACCAGCTAGTCAAGGCACAGTAGTCCTTTTACAAAAGCTTCAGTGTAAACATTGGTCTGTTTGAGCACCTGAGGCTATGAGATGTGAAAGAGACCTGGTTTTCTCTGAACCTGTTCCAGACATGGCATCGTCACACTGCAGGCTCTCTCAGAGTCCAACAGGAGACTGTGGCTGGAGGCCATGGATGGCAAGGAGCCGGTAAGGATCTCTATTTCTCTCTGTTTCTCTCTTTCACTCTTTCTCTCTCATATAACATATTATGTTATTGTTTTCCAGATTTACAATCTTCCAACTATACTGAGCAAGAAGGAAGAAAGTAAGTAGTTCAGTATTCCAATTCCGTATCCCACATGATTAATGTGAAACATTAACTGTAAAATACACATCATTTTAATGGAATTGTATAAGTGTATTATAATGTGTATTTCAATATTTAAGCATATCTCTATGTGATGTGTCAGGAGTCATCCTTTTTAGCTCCTTAACACAATTTGACTACACCTACACAAGTCAGATTTATGTTCCACAGAACCCTGAAGCATACCAACTTAGAATCAAACAACTCCATGTGCATTTTATTTCCATTGAGGTTTTGTGTGTGACCCAGAAAGTCATTCATGTGTCGTATTGTTATGCTTTATCACAGCATTTCTAAACGAGGCTGGCTTTAATTTTGTGAGGAAGTGCATCGACTTAGTGGAAATGAGAGGTGAGTCATTTTTTTTGAAAGGCTGTAAAGCAAATCACTTCACATTAGCGTAGGCGTCTCTGCTTCAAATGTCTTGCTGAAGGGGTTGGTTGCAGAGTAATTCTGTCAAACCTCTGCTTTATCCTACAGGCATCAACACCATGGGACTGTACAGAATTGGAGGGGTCAATTCCAAGGTTCAGAAGCTGATGACCACTGTCTTTGGTAAGAAGACCCCCTCCTAGGATGTTGTTATGGCGCACTCACAATACATCGCTACATTGTTCAGTGGTGGGCAACCATATGTAGGCGAAGAGCTCCTTCTTGTGGTCAAACATGGTAAAAGCAAGTGGTCAATATGTTCTCCTGGGTCCAACAAGCCAGACCAGTGTTTATGAAATGCACACACAAACACAGACCCACTCAAATGATTACACAATGTCCTTTCTGAGACCATGCAAAAAATAAGCTACTACTTTTTTATTTATTTATTTTATTTTACTAACTGTAAAATGTATTTCATCTGCAATTATCAAACATATTTGTGTCTGTAACTGTAGGGATGTACAGAATAATGCCAGGATGATATTTGCAATTCAGGTATAATGTTTTAATAATGAAAAACTGTGTTACTAACAGCCACAAAAGCCCCAGTGGATAAGGATCTGGACCCAGATACATGGGATAACAAAACCATCACCAGCGGTCTCAAGAATTACCTCAGGTCAGCTTGCCCTGCTGGCTGTGTTTCATTGCCTGGTTGCCGTCCTGATTTCCCTTAATGCTTTTATGAAGTGTTCATCTTAAATCATTGCTGCCCCTTTCAAAGGAAGATGTTCTTTTTTCCATTTGAATTAAAACACTGCGTTACTAGGTGCCAAATTACAAGTGCCATTTGTTCCTTTATTCCATCAGGTGCCTCTCTGAGCCTCTTATGACGTTCAAGCTTCACAAAGATTTCCTCCTTGCTGTCAGTAAGTTATGAGACTGTTCCAATAAGGAAAGTCAGGCTTGCCAACAAGAGGTATCCTGTGGAGAAAAACATTATGTTACTTCATTGTTAGTATTTTGTACATTCAAGGCTTTAAAAGTCGGAGGATCTAGCAATTGTTCTAGTATTTTGTACATTCAAGGCTTTAAAAGTCGGAGGATCTAGCAAATGAATTATTCTTTGCAAACTTTGCAAACAATGTTTATTTATAACATTTATGCAGCCATCATCCGTAAGGTCTGCTGTACAGAGAATATACTGCATACTACACTATATAGGTGCACTGGAATGATTTGGTCCAGTTGCTCTACAGTTTCTTAGCAGTCTTATCTAAACCTAGAGATGATATATGTGGATACTGTAACGTGCTGACCTATATCCCTGTCACACTATTCTTAGAGTCAGATGACCAGAACTACAGGGTGTGTGCTGTCCATGCCTTGGTTCACAAGCTCCCTGAGAGGAATAAGGATATGCTGGAGATACTGATTAAACACCTGGTCACGTAAGTATCCCTGCAATTGATATTGTGCAGATGCTACTTTGGCAGAAGTCATTCAGGACTGAGTTTGTCATATTGGTGGAATAATTACACGATTTTGAGAAGGTGCACTTTTCCTTGGGCCAGTCATTTAAGATTGTCTTACCTCATTCACAAGATGAATAGTAAATGTCCATAGCGTGTCATAATGTTAAGGGTGTTACAGGTGACGTTTTGATTACATGTTTGTTTCTGTCCTTCTCTATATGTGCTTTACAGAGTTTCCACCCAGAGCCAGTTCAACCTAATGACAGTGTCCAACCTAGGGGTGATATTTGGCCCCACACTTATGCGTTCTCAGGAAGAGACTGTGGCAGCCATGATGAACATCAAATTCCAGAACATTGTGGTGGAAATACTAATCGAAAACTTTGACAAGGCAAGCAGATCATAGCCAAAGTTCATGACTACATGTTTTATTTGTGATTCTAAAGTCTGATTATGATTAAGATTCCAGTTGTAAAGCTTTACTCTCTGCCCCCTCTAGATTTTCTACCAAGCCCCTGACCCCAATGTGCCTCTCCCAGTGCCGCAGTCCAGACTTGGCTCCCGCAGAAGCAGGGCCATCTGCCTGTCCACAGGCCCCAGAAAGCCCCGCAGTATTTACACGCCAACGCTCTGCCTAGCAGACGCAGACAGTGAGTCCCACATCGGTGACTAGCCTAGACTAGACAGTAAACCTGCAGGCTACATAACAGAACCAGTCTGCCCGTCAACACCCAACATCATCAGCCTAACCGGTAGAATACAACTGGATCACATTACCACAAATGATCTGTCGGAAAAAATATCGAAGAACGGATTATAACAGTTGTAGTTGTTAGAGGGAACAACAAAGTATGTGAAAACAATAACTGTGTTGTGCAAGGTTGTCAAAGTGTGCTCGCTGATCAGAATGCCAGTGTAAATACATATTTTTGGTCATTTATGTGTATAAATGTTCCCTTAGACCTTGTAATTGTAGCTTGTTTTAGTCAGCAGGTTGTAATGACGGTGTTTTGCATGGCGTCCCTCTGGCCCATGTACAGGTGACACATTCAGCAGCAGTCCGGGCAGCACTCCCATGGGCAGCATGGAGTCTCTATCCTCCCACTCTTCTGAGCAGAACAGCTCCTCAAAGACAGGCTCCTCCTGCCACGGAAAGGACACGCTCTCTTCTGGACTGCACCGTGCCGCTTCCCAGCTCTCCTGCAATGGGCCCACGGTCCTTCCCTGCGTCAGCAGTCCAGATTCCAGCTCTAGAGAGGACACTGGCAGAACAGATGGGGAGTCAGAGGACGCTCGGAGTCTGTCTTCACTTTACGATGCAGCTAAGACCTCTGTACCCCAAAAAGCCCCTCACTGCCATACTGCCCTTGGAGCCCAGCTGAACCGCTCCACAGCCCCCTCTCTCAGATCACTACATACCTCTGAAGGTAGTTTGCTACTATAGTAAAACTCATAGCACTGTAAAACTCATGTTCTTTAGAAACCCAAGGGGCTCAGGAAAAATGATCCATTCTTACTTTGTCAGAGATTGTGAACCAGCAGCACAAAGCCATGAAATTGTACATTGTAGCAAGTTTCGAAACCTTCACAAAATCCTGATGCGGTGACACATGTTTCCAGTACGTACTTACACTGTATCTCTCCTCCTCTTGTGGCTAATGACATTCTCTTCATGCTCCCTCAAGGCACCAGGAGCTGCTTCAGTTCAGTCCAAAATCTGTCACTGGTGGTGCACGACAGTTTCAAACCTACAGACCATCCCCACCTCCCACCCAAGCAACTAGTGACCAGGCGTAGAAACGACACCTCTGCTACCAATGGCTACCAGCGGCCCGGATCTGTGTAATTGATTTGAAAACATTCTTCAAAGACAACATATTGTCAGCATACTCTAAAACACAAATAATATGTTGGCTGTGAGAAAGTATATTTATAGTTACATCTCAAACCATGCACAAATAGGGGTTGGCGACACATTAGAAGTTAAATTATTACAAAAACATAGTTGCTTAGTTTCCTGAGTGGTTTGTGTGGGGCTTTTTCTTCTATTAACAGGATTGGGAATAGAGAGGTCTGAGAGATTTATGTATTTCCCCGGTAGTGGGAGGCCTGGATTTAATTATATTCTGCCTACTCCAGGGTTGATGTGACCCAGCAGTGCTATGCTTTCAGTCTCTCTTGGGACAAATAGATTGTTTGACTTGTCATGGTAGGAAAGGACAATCACATGAGCTTTAAAGTAGTTCCCTTATAAATAAACCACCTAGCCAGCTAGCCCTCAGAGTTGTTGTCTAGTTATTATATGTGAAATATTATATGTGCAGGGTCAAGACAATATAACCTGCTTCTTGCCTACAGGAAGAAAATAAAACCTATCTTATTGTGCTTTGGTACTTTAATGAACGTAAACTTCAAACAATAAACTTCATGTCAAAGAATATAGTATACACTTAAATCAGTAATTTTCACTAAATGTGTTTTCATGTCAACCACCTTTTATATCAGTAACTTACACATACCAAACAAGTGTTCAAACTAGTTAAGCTTTGCTTATGTCTTTCAGGGTCGCTGCAAGAGCACTGCTGTTTGAAAATGCCACACCATCACCGCAACTGCCAATTGGAAGGTAAGGAATAAAGTTATATGACTTGTGAAAATGTGTGTGCTGCGTCGCTTTCATTTGTGAGTTTATATTAGATCACTGCATTTGTTTATTTGTTTGTACAGAGATGCCAAAGCAAGATACTCATGTGAGGCAGAACACAGCCATGAACTCAGTTTCCCAAAGGGGGCACTGTTCTCAAATGGTGAGTTACCCCACAGATAGCTATGTAGATCTAGATTGTTACCTCAAATCCCGCACAGGGGTCATAAACATTCTTTATTTGTATTCCAATACCCGGTATGACACAGTGATCTGAATATGCTTTCCTGTGCTCACTAAAGATTGCACATTAAAGTAGAGGGAATCCATTTTATTTTGGAAGCACACAGCAATGACTTGGCATAGTGTAGACAAAATGAAAGTATTTTTTATACTTTGGGTTTTTATTACCTCTTGGATTTTCCATGAGGCAAGAAATTGGCATTCTACCCAATGCAGTCTTGCAGGTCACAGTAACCTAGTAATGAAAGGAAACCACTCCAGTTCCACTCTGCTAACAAAGCCTGCTGAGACCATGACACTAACATTCACTACCCACCATTTCTGTGTTTACTTACGCGTTTTAGTATTCCAATCCGTATCATTAATATACCTGTTTTTTTATCATTAACTTTATTAGCAGTATTATCTGTTCTTTACATTTCCATCCTTCCATTTTTGTGGATTCTAATAAGCAAGAACTTCCCATGGTTAAAAATCTGTTTTATGAATCATACTGTATCTGGCGTGAGAAAGCTGCCTTTGAGGTCTGTTAAACTACTTAATAGGGTGGTGTAATTTTGAAGAGCAATCCGACTTGGTATCTCCTTCGATGTGTCATCAATGCTAATTATTGTAGCAAAGCACATCCTATTTGTCTGTGGCGAGAAACCTAGTGAGTCAAAACCTTAATTCTCGTAAGTCCCAGGTTTGGGAAATATTGTAACCTTATTCTGGCCTAAACAAACTCTAGCTAATGATTAAACAAGTCCCTTGCGTACACATGATATGACTCCTACGATCACGAAAGAGAGAAGGTAAAACATTTCCGTAAAACCAGCCTCCACAACAAATCTGGGGTTGATGAGGTGCCAAGCCTTCTGCTCCGCCCATTGACTGTGGAACTAACAGCTGAACAACTTAGAACACCCGAGGTGACAGACCTTCTTAAAGCTATTTAAAAAGCATTTATCTGAAATTAGACTATTGTAGCACTTTTTACCTCATTTAAAGCCCTATTTATCTATTTACAACAATACATGTATTGGTTGAATAAAAAAACCTGTAGTACTATGAGATTGCTAGGGCATAATATAAATAAAATGCATTATTAGATCATGATAAGAGCGATGTCTATGAGACACCATGCTTCACATCTCTTTTTGACTATTTCTGTTTTTTCCCCCTCAGTGTATTCCTCTGTTGAACCAGGCTGGCTTCAAGCAACATATGAGGGGAAGACAGGCCTAATTCCAGAGAATTATGTGGTCTTTCTCTAACAAAATTATAAGAGGGGAAAAAGAGCCTAATTCATGGTATCCATGGTAACAAGAATCTTAAATGTGATTGAAAAACGTTCAGCTTTTGCGTAGCCTATAGGAACAATGATTCAGTCATATCCTTCGATTGTGTGATTTGGGTTTTCAGTGCTGGAAGTATGCACGTCTTTTTTTTGTGATTAATATAATATTTTGATCCTGATTGCACTTGTGAAATATGTTGTTTATTAGAAAATAATCAATACAGTTTCTTCAAGCTTTATTTATACACAAATGTATGTACTTTAGAAGATCATTTGAACATTCCATGTCATAGTTTTGTTCCCATCCTACATGGTTGATACCCAGATACTTTTGGAAGGATTTTCCCCTATTAATCCATGATATCACTGCAGGTATTCCAACATAATCCTCTTGACTAGAAATGCATAAAAATGCTACATGCATCAGTATGTGCATCAGGCATAACTAAGGCATAACTTACAAAATGTTGTCAAAGACTAGAAGTTTGCTAAGATGTTCCACCACCAGTCCCCGTCTTAATGAATGATTAATAGTTCCAAAAACTGTAAAAAGTACAGTGTTTTCTGATATTATTTAATAGATCCTTTTGTTAGTTGGCACACATGTTCTTAAATATTTATTCAATATGACGTCTTAAAATTTGATGATACAAGATAACTAACATTTTAGCTAGCTACGAATGTAGCTTTCTGTGGATGTTACCATGGTTACAGTCTTTCAATATTTCTGAATACCTAATGCAACTGTACTGTTGAGTTAATGGAGTGAACTCCTGATTTTCTTCCAATATTTTGTTACTATTTTCATCAGTGTTATAAAAAAATCACAATATTATAATAGTCCATTCACTGTAAATAGATTTACGTGATTCCTTCAGAGGGATTATTGTGTCTATAATTGACACAACACTCTCACAGTATTGTCTTTATCACTCCTTTACTTTTGTGCAGCTACATGGTACTATTCTTCTGAGTTTGTAGTTGACTAAAACGTTATTACCTTTCACAGATCATTGTAATAGATGAACACAGTATGTATTTTTATCTTGATGGTTTAGTAAGGGTAAGAGAAAGCTTTAACTGTTGTAATGCTCTCTAGTACACTGGTGTGCTAGCAATGGCAACAATTATTTCAAACAAGATAAACATGTCTGATTCAGATTTTCATATTAAAGATTGTATTATAAAGGTGATTTTAATTTTTGTTTTTACATTATGCTTTTAAATGTAAATCAAGGCTTGAAAGCAAAACTCTAATAATAATTAAATACTGTATTGATTATGAAACACATAAATATAACTTCAGTATAAGACTTAAAATGACAGGAAAGAATAGATCCTGATATGTTAGATTGTTGTACGTGCCAAGAACACAGTGTTCTTTTCCATTTAATCCATGAGAATGTGATGACCTTGAATACTGAATGAAGAATGGTACTCCCTTCCATTAGGATCTCCAGGTCAGAGAACACAAAACCCTAAAATATCATCCTCCTATTCTACAAAAATGTCTGTAAATAGATACATATTTTCATTGAGGATAAAGGAAGGCTTATATACATGTAATATATAGAACATAATTTTTATTTAACCTAAAGAATTTAAATCAGCAAAAATGCAATGTGGAGAGATTATACCATTGACCTGTACATGTAATGAAATGCTTGAAAAAATTTGTTTGGTGTATTGGATAGACAAATACTGTAGTTTATCAGAAAGGAAGCCCACAGTATATTATATATTTAGTAACTTTGAAATGTTGATTTTATAAGAAAGTTAGAAAGATATGCCCTTGCCATGGCATTACAATCTCCTCACTGAATATGCTATCTTCTAGTTCAGATGGCAGTGTCCAGATGGTATTTCCTTATCATAAAGTTATTGTTTGTTGTTTTCACAAACACAAGACTTATGCAATTGCCATAGCAATCAACATTTTATTGACCTAATTTCCTGACTTGATTTCTTGATTCTGTCCAGTTCTACATTACTAAAGATTTGCTTGTACACTCGTGCAGTAAAAAATTAAATTACAAACAAACTCAAGAGCAGCAAAACACAGAAGTGCTTTACATTTCAAACAACTGTCCAAACTTTCAGCAACTAAAATATGCTATTAACAACTCTCCATCTCAGTAAATGACTTAGAGGCATTGGGTCAAAGTAACAATGGTCTTGATGGATTTAAATATTTAACAAAAACAAATGAACCTAGAGACACTAAAAGGCAAAGCATTTTCAACTGAACTGAGTATTACCCCCCACACACACACCCTCCGATCTGTTTGTGTACATCAGGCTTTGGCCCCATGACTTGAGGCAGGGTCATTGTCACCATCACTTGTTATGGAAAAGGAGGGGCTTGACCATGCCTGCCAACACCTTGGGGAGCTGAGAGGCAATGACCTCGGTCATCATCTCTGGGAACTCCACCTTCATAGCATCTGCTTGAATGAAGGTACTCAGGCAATATAGGTTGACCTTTTTAACAATCTGCACCAGGACAGAAAAAGGGAGAGGTGTCAGTGTTGGTCTGGATCTAATAATGGTTGAATTGCAGGCTTGGATGAATGAGCCTACCTCGAGTGTTGCCTACCTCATGCATGGAATCCATTAGTTTGGTTAAGTGATAGAAACGCTGTGAGCTGGCCACTACTCCCTTCTCTTTAATGTGGATGGCCTTTGTCAACTCTCGGATGTAGTTCTGCCTCATCTCCTCAAACTGGGCCTGGCTTTTCAGTCCCTCCAGGGGCACTGGGAAGAGGGAGTTTGTTATATGATTAATATGGACACTTATTGTGGACAAAGTATGCAGTTTCAGCTACTATGTGCTCTGTTTAACTACTGAGAATGTGTTTATGGGGATTCAGCTCTTTGATGCTAAGATCAAAAGGTCAATTTAATAATATTTGAAGGTGTTGACAGCTCCTACATGAATACTGTGTCAAGGTCCTATCTCAAAGCAGAAAAACACTACATTCTAACTCAGAAATATAACACTACCTTTGTACCACAGTTTGCGCAAAATTGGTTACAGGGTCAAAAAGTATCGTTTTTCTGTCGTTGTTTACCAGTGTTGAGTAGCATCAAGGCTTTCATACAGAGGAACTCCTCTCTGGTCACTTGAAGGCTTGCAAACTCCTGGGGGATAAATTGCATTGCCAAGCAAAGGTCATAGATGGGTGATCTTCTCATTCTCTCTCTTTAAGGAAACAAAGAAGAGTTCCTCTCAGTAAGCATTAACATGTTCACAACATACCTGAATTATAGCATTTTACAGACTGGTTTGATATGCTAGACACATTACATGGTTACTGAAAGAAGATCTGCAATACAACTGTATAGAAGAATAATTACATATTGAAATTACAATCAAATACTGTCAATTAGTCAGAGCTCCTGTAAATTCATATAATTAATTTCCATTACTTACTGGCTGAGGATAAGATCTGGCGCAAAGTACAAGTATTCGCTGGTAACATTCTGAAAGGACCTCCAACCCAGAGAGAACACCATCAAGTTCATCCAAGAGTACTGGATGAGGGTCATCTGATCATTTATGTGTAGGGTACGAAATCCTATCAAAAGAAAGGAAGATAGTATGGCGTCAGCCAGGTCAACATTTACCCATCCATTTTAATCGTAGGCGTACATTATTACATTTCAAAATCATATCTCTCCCCTTTACAAGTCACTGTCACGGTATGTGTATGTATTAGGCATTTTTACCCCCCCCCACACACACACACACACACACACACGCGCCTTTCAGGCAAAACCTGCATATCTGATCCTAGTCATGCTTGGTTTTCTGTGCGGCTGTTGTGGGTGATGTTGACTATAAATTACATTTAATGAGAGTACGCCATGTTCTTAGCCTGCATACCTGTGGCTAGTCAGTGTGAATACATTCCTATTGTTACACTCATCCACTATTGACTTGTGATGGCTGCTAAAGCTATGAACATATTCACCAAACACAAATGTAAAATCAAAGAGTTATTCACACTGAACTGCTTCACTGTTCATCAATCTTTCTGTCTTCCTGATCTTTACACGATGCAGATCATATTACACAATATTGCCCTGTATCTGTGCCCGTATTTGGGGTGAGGCCTTCTGTGTCGCCTGCATGTGGCCATGGTGACTAGGCTGACCCTGAGAAGAGTCTGTTGTTACCTGGCAGTGACTTTGACCACCTGACGATCCACAGCAGCTGCCTCTCACACAGACGGTTCAGGCTGTTAAGTAGAAGGTGGGGCATGTCAGGCTGGGAGTTGTCAAAGCCTGAGCACACAACCTCTGGTTCTATGTTCTCCAGGATGTTAACAATCTGTGGGGATAGCTGCAGCTCGCGGAGGCTTGATATGCAGGGCATGGAGGCCAAGGCCTGACTATCTCCAGGCAGGGCCATGGGAGACTGGAACATCAGGGATGGGGCCATACCCAAGGCTTTTAAGCCCCCAAAGCGCTTCAGCTTCCTTCCTGAAACATCATCATATGGCTTTGTAAGATTGATACAACACATTGCATTGTAAAGATATAATACAACAATAATAAGTAATATGATTCAAAAACCTCACATTTTGGTTTAGGCTACAGTCCAAATTTGAATTACTGAGTAAAAACGTTGCTTAATGTTACTGCTAGATTAGAAGGTGTCCAGTGGGTTTTCTTATTCATTTGTTACTAAATAACAAGTATTTGTTCATCAGTAAATGTCTACTCGTAAATCATTTTTGTATAGTTATTTCTCGAGGGACTTGCAGTATTACGTGTTATTTTGCCTTTTTGAGTTGTTATTTATTACCTATCTGGACATTTACCAAGCAGAATCAGAACAAAGGACCACACACATAAAAGGAAATGTACCTCCAAGCATCATTCCAGCTTGGTAGCACTTTCGAAGGCGACAAGCAGGACAATTCTTTCTTCGAATTTTATCCACAATGCAGTCATTTCGACCAGCGCAAAGATAGTTATGATGGCCTATTCAAGAAAAGAACACAGTCATTGCACATGTTTGAAATGGAGTCTTCTCTGATCCAACAATAGATAATAATAATGAACAGACAGATGTCTTGCTTGGCAGCAGATAATATTGTCTTATATGGCTGTGGCTCCTTCATTCAAGAGTGTTTTTTGAACAGAGAGGGTAAGATGAGATAGAGGCTGGGTTGTGAGGACGGGATGACATGGTCATGGTCAGATAGTGGCTCTTACATATCTCTCATTGCAAGATAAAAACTAAGAACACTGTGAACACTGGTCAAAGTGATACAGTTGCTAATGACCCCTGTAAGCCACCATGGAAGGTCATTCTCACAAATATATGATAAGAACCTAACCATATGTTTAGTTTACACTAACTTTTGTCAGACTTATGTTTCCCAAAAATACATTGTGTACATTCACAGTTACCTGAAAAGGCCAACTCCATATTATGAATTGGAATGTATATTTGTGTCATGACATCAACCACTGATATAATGATTATTATTTACAACAATGATAAATGATACAATTTTATGTATTATCTGCTCACCTTCAACTGCTCTTTTAAAGAATACTTTGCAGCTTCCACAGGTTAGGACCCCATAATGACAGCCAGAGGCTTCATCCCCACAGATCATACACAGTCTTTGGGGAGGTAAGCTGAAAATGAGAAGAAACATACAGACATACATAATACAAATCACAAAAATGATTTTCCACACTCAAATGTGTGAAATAACAAACATGCAAATTGTTGATGCTTAATACTTGCCCAGAATACGCGTTACATGTTGTAGGGGATCTTTGTAGCAATGTTGATCCGTGAATACCGTCCGGATATACATAACCACACGGGTGCTTCTCCTCTGCGACGCCAGCTGATTGGCACCACAACTGGAACTCTGTACTCTGTATCGACCATCTAGGAATCTCTCCTTTATGTATCATCAAATGTTGGGTTGCCTGTGAGCTACTCGTCGTATCAAAGTGCATCATACCCTTACCGGATAGAGTACCCCTGGTGTCACTCCTTATTTGAGGTACCATCGCAAACTGCTGTGTCTGATTCAAGTCGGCAAGTAGGGAGGCATCGTCCAGGACGTCTTCACCTGTTGCCGAGGTGGGGAAATGTGTCGGCTCCACAAATCCTATTTGCTGTTTTCTCTCTGTATAACTGGCATCAAGAATGTTAAGGTCCGCTGTTACATCGAAATCATGGCATTGAGTGTCCATAATTAGAGACGGTTCCTCTTCGTCTTTAATGAATTTACACACTCCGGTGGCTGAAATGGATGGCATGCCCTGCAAACTTTCCGGAGCGTTTGTAGTCGTTGACGTGTCCTCTTTTGCTCTATACACCTTAGCAAAGACATCTTCCATTGGGACACTGTTGGTTTTTAGATATTCGTCAACACGGCCATAATATGATTTATTACCTAGTGAGTAATCGGTCGAAATACAGTCTTCATACATGGCACTGTTGTTGCTTGCGCCAGGATATGGGTAAAAAGCGCCAATGTGTCCAAAATTACGCATGGCCGATGAAGTGCTTGCCTGAGGCTGAGGCTCATTTGAGAACTTCTCCTGACCAAAAACTATTTCTCTGTACTTCTCAGGTAAGTTTCTTACGATTTCACTTGTGTCGGCGGAATCTGCAATCGATGAACTTTCCAACTTACCGCTGGCTTTACTTTCCATGTTGTGACCTCGGCTAACCCACAATACAACGAAAAATACCCTGTGGGTTTGACTGGTGACTAGACGTGACTGTAGCTGGCAGCGGCGTGAAGACCTTCCCAAAATGTGCCTCCGGTTGCGAAAGGCTGTAGCTCTGTAGGGATCCGGCAGGGCGTAGACGGCAATTGTTTTTCTTCAACAAATTAGGAATTATTTTAAATGACAGCATTCAAAAATGCATTCAAAATGTATGAACGTAACTTCCATTCTGTCACTGCCACGATTCAGTCTTTTAAAAAATTCACTTTTACAATTGGCCTCGTCCAATTAGGTCCTAAAGTGTTTTGGTCCAAAGATGCGTCGATTCGGCATTGACTGGACTTCTTGACCACAGTTCGTATGGTAGATGATAAATTACTGTAATCAAAACAAATAAGATGGAGCTATCCCTCTTAAGACAAGTTATACATTTCACTATGTGGGTTAGACTGAAATGAACTAAACATGAAAGCCCTGCCTTTTTGTGCTTTGAGTCACAAACGTGACCCAACATGTTGCAGTCAACCGTGTATCCTGGTCACACACAATGCCAAAAAAGATGGGAATATCTACATATATATAACAGTATAGGGACAACTACTTTTAAATATTAAGTTAGCCTCTTTGCATATGCTCACTGATTCAGATTTATGAATATCGATTATAAAATTCACCATCAATTACTTTGCACATTTTTATCTTTATCTCTTACTGCATAATTTGATTCAGCCTGTGACACCTCTTTGCAAAACCAACCATTTCTGGAAGAGGTTATCCCTCAATAATTTGTTCCTCCCAATGTTTATTCCATTCTTCCCTAGTCTTCCCTGAGGGTTTTAGGTTGGTGCCAATTTGTGAAGACCTCTTTGACATTGCTTGTAAAAGGGTTTATATAAATATTTACATATTTTTGATTACTGCTTCCACTCTTTTGTGAAGGTATCTATGGAGGATTATAGGGGCCAGAACTAAATAAATACATACTTGGATAAATAAATAATTATATAACACAAAGCTTGAATAAATGACACAAAATATATAAATGTTACATGTATTTGTGTGTATATATATATATGTTTACGTTTTCATGTGTTTACATTTATTCATTTATACTTACATTTATATATTTATACTTATATTTATTTATTTATACTTACATTTATTTATTTATACTTACATTTATGTATTTATACTTACATTTATCCACGGTGAAACTTCCTGCAGCAAAATAAATCTGTCGTCCCCCCGTCACCAAGTCAGGGGGCGGGTCAAAGCCTCTGATTGGTGGTTCAACTTTGACTGCTTTTGACTATTCCAAGGTGGCAGCACCTTGTGCGGATTCAATGAATTAAATATTGAATGCTACAGTGGTCGAAATGTTGGCGGAAGCTGAAGAGATGGAGGCACCTGCCAGTTCACTTTTTTTTTACATCATATTGAGAGCTTCGCTGAAATTATAGGAATGATATTGGCCCTAACTGACACAGACATCAATGAAAATGTTTTCACGATCCTCAGCGAGATGATACAGCATAGGGGTGGGCATATCGATCTTAAGACCGACAGTGGCCGGGTTGGGAAACCCGCAACTATCGATACCAACGTTGGTATCAATAGCCTGATTGATAGCGTGATAAGATCGATACTTAAGTTTAATTCCACACTGAGTACACAACTCCCTTTACATCATAGTGGTTGTGCAAACACCGTCTAACTTCGCTCAAACTCACTTTGCCCCTCCACTGCTTTTCTAAGCCCAAAGTATCGGTATTGGCAATACTGGCCCTGTATTTACTCCTTGGTATCGGATCTATACCACATCTGCAGTGTCGCACACCCCTAGCAGCTGTAGAGTGAGGCGATAGAGGATCCCTCTAGCTTGAAGAGAGCTTGATCGACTGGTTGAGCCTGCCTGGTGTGTAATACTGTTCATTCACCAATCAGAGGCTTTGACCCGCCCCCTGACTTGGTGACGGGGGGACGACAGATTTATTTTGCTGCAGGAAGTTTCACCGTGGATAAATGTGAGTATAAATACATAAATGTAAGTATAAAGAAATAAATGTAAGTATAAATATATAAATGTAAGTATAAATGAATAAATGTAAACACATGAAAACGTAAACATATACATATATACACACAAATACATGCAACATTTATATATTTTGTGTCATTTATTTAAGCTTTGTGTTATATAATTATTTATCCAAGTATTTATTTATTTAGTTTTGGCCCCTATAATCCTCCATAGGTATCCAGCCACAAGAGCATTAGTGGCTTTTGGAATTCATCCCAAAGGTGTTGGATGAGGTCACAGTCAGAATCTATGCTTGCCAGTCAAGTTCTTCCACATCAAATGCACAACATGTCTGTATGAGCCTCACAGTGCATGGTGGCAATTTCAAATCAATTACGAATGAGGGCTTTGTTTAATGGTTTGGGCTTGGCAGCTTAGTTCCATTGAAGGAAATTTCAGTTCTAGAGCAGAAAATTGCATTGTTGACAATTCTGCATTTCAAACTTTGTGGTAACTGTTTTATGAAGGCCCTTCCAGGTTCTCTTGCCTGCAGAGAATCTTGCCACTTTTTAAACTTGCCCCAAAACAGTAGGTGGGTAGGTACTTTAATGACCCCAAAGGGGTAATTGAGGCATTGCAGCAAGCAAGAAGAGGAAATCGGAATAGGAAATCTGTTTACCAATGCAAAATACTAGTACACATGCAGGCCGACAAATATTAAAGGGAAAATATATTGAATACTTGAAAAATGTACACAATACTCAATATCAAGAAAACTCAGGGTTAAATCACAGAGCCATACATTTTTACAGTATGTACTCACCATTTTACACAGGTGACAGCATTTAGACTTCAGTCATTTGTTGAAGCTTAGCCCATATGAGAATACCCAAGGTTGGTGTTTGTTTGTAACTAGGAGACAGGTTGAGTGGAGGACAAAAATACTCACATTGTTTGTCCTTTGAAGTTAATTTTCCACTCATTCATCATCTGAGTATCAGAAACAAGAAAGGCCATCTTCATCCTTTAATGTTATTGTTAATTGTCAAGTGTGGTGATGTCGTAGCATTTGATTTAACTTTTCTAGATGTATCTGGTGTTTATTCAGACCTTGAGTCTATCTGCTGCGTCACTAGCCAGACTCATCATAGAACATACTTCTACTTTGACTAGCTTTTTATGTAGGCGTCTGTAACAGCCTCATTGTCTAGTAGCAAGGTGTAATTAGAAATTAGGTGTTTTGCAAATGCTGTAATGGGCTAGTTTAGTTTGATATGATACTGATACCTAAAACCTTTATTGGTCAAGGTGACCCAAAAAATGTTTATTTTGTGATAGCAACTTTTTCATTGGTTTCCTTGACAGCCAGACTTCTTTTAGATAGTCACTTGTTTGTTAAGATGGCCTGCACAACAATGGTGAACCACTGCCACATCTGGTAGTCGTACAATCAACCAATAATACTATAACGGATCAATTAAATCTGCTATTTGGGGGTTACTACCTCAGATGGGAAAAAATCTTAACAATATCCACTGTAATAGGAGTTTTTGTTCAACTTAACTTTAATAAGAAGATCTTTCTTGAGCTTTGGCATGACAAAGGTACACTGTATGTGGTTGCCATTTAAGCTTCGAAAATGGCCCGAGTGTGTGGAGGAGAGGGAGGTGAAGCTGTTTCTCTACCTCAGGTCAGGCTGTTCTGAGGGGACACTTATTTCAAGAATAGTGTGGGAACATGACCGTGTACAGTGTGTAAGGAAGTTATGTCCTTGAGGTGTTTAGAAAGCCATCATACAACTGCCATTGCAAAGGATGCTTGTTATTAACGGTACAACAAGCTGTCTGGTGGTAGGTGTAGGCCAACAGATTATCCAGTGTAGTGTGTATGTATAACAGTATGTGTATCTGAAATGGGAAAGAAACACTTCTACAGGTCTCCTCAGCTGACAGATGGTTTTTCTTCTTTAATCAAAGCATATATGTGTATTTGTGTAGAAACACACTAAAACAAACACAACCATCAACTGAGGAGACTTGTAGAAGTGTTTCTTCTATGCTTGTGTATATATGTGTGTATAAATTGTGTATGTTGACACATTTTCAAAAAAATGTAGCCACCTAAACAAGTGACACATCTTGTTGACAATTAAGTGGTAAACAGTGCCATCTTGTGGTATTCTCACTCAACAGATCATGCTCTTAACTTAAAGGACTAAAAATATATAAAATGTACACATCAAAGTGGTATGTCAGAAGAAATGTATGAAAATGTACAGATCTTCCTCATTCATTGCCTCAAATGATAACTTGTATATTTCACTCGGGACCTCAAAGGTACGGTATGCTCTTCATTCGTAGTCAGCAGACACTTTTTCTCCAAATCTCCTTATCAACTCTGCCAGCCTCTCCATGTTGTGATTCTTCTCTTCAAGAAGCACATAGCGCAAGCTGGAGATGTCCTGTTTGATCTCCTTTAGCTCACCTGGGGAGATATTTTCATAAAGATAAGCTAGTCTTCCACACTCCACCTAAACAATTTACAGTAACAACTTGCATTATGTTATTATTTATTTTAAGTTCTAATCATGAAAAATAATTTAACACAAACCTTCGTTCACTTCATCACCATCTTTATCAATCTGTGTTTGTATGATATATCTCTTAACCAGACGGTTCATAATCCTCTGCATATTAATAGAGAATATGAAAAAGTTAGTTTAAAACATCTATCCCATCAACGTTTAAATTAAGGATTTTTTGTATATTAACAATATACTGTTGTTTGAGAGAGTTTATGTGAATGTAGGCTACTGACTTGGTGACGACTTGGATAAAGGGAATCACCAACACTTGAATGATTGTTTTGTGCCATCTAATAAAAATGATAAAATATATTAAAACGTATAAATATAATGATGCATGCATAAATATGACAAGTTTACAATTATAGATATTTATACATTAACATGATTTCTAAAGTGTATTCTTGAATCACCAACCAGGCCTTGCAACAAACATTAGAAAAGCATTTTGTTAGTGAGACACTAGAGGGCTCTGTATGCAACGAGTACAATATCACTTCCTCACCTCAGTTTTCTCTGTGTAATCCCTGAGGCTGTATCTGTGCCTGTTGAAAGGCATCAACAGGAGGTCTCGGAGCCCCAACACTAAGGCCAGGATAGACTTAGGGCTGGGGATGAGGTTAAAGGGAACAGGTAAGGTGCCCGGCTCCTCAAAATAAGAGAGCCAGAGTTTTGCCCTCGCAAACTTCCACTCCACATCAGCATCATCCTGTATGAAATACAAAGACAAAACTGAATTCTCCGGAACACCGGATCCTACAGAAGGGTAAATCTCAAGGATCAAGGTTGAACAGCCCTGCACTAATACATGCAAAAATGACATGATTGTGGTATATAAAAATTGCTGGACCAAATGTCCCAATGCGAACCAACAAGGTTGCAGCTAAATCTTTTTTCCAGGGAGTATACTCTGGAACTCAACATTACTTGAAATTCGAGTTTTCAAGTTTTTGTTTGAGTTTTTGGAATAATAATCTAATCCCAATGCTCAATGAACTAGTAAATACAGAGAGAGCATGTTTGTTTTATCAGATAATTGATCAAGCTTTCTGCTGGAGTACAACACAATTTAACTGCTGTATTTCAAAATTGAACTGCCTAATTGGAAACTATATGAATTGTAACTGATCAGTGTACGTTCAAACTTTCAACATGACTAATGGTGTATTTTCTGCAAATAAATTTCAAAATATACATTTTAACATCCTGTGACAGGCTGATTGTAGGCGTTAGATAAGATACAGTAAAGAGAATTACCTCAATTTCTTGGAAAGAGCTGTTTATCATGGCAATGAGCATGTTCAGTAAAACAATCACCATGGTAACGTTGTACACTCCATACAGAACATAGCCAATGTTTTCAATGAACTTGTGACCATTGTTAATGACCACTGATTTCACCTCTGACAAGCCAAATATGGCCCAAAACAAAGTCTTAAAGCTCTCTTCCACCCTGGAAAAAAAGGGAACGAAACTTGATTTAAATAGAAAATAGGTTGTCTCACATGTTGATACAATTATGACATACAGAATATGATTCATGTGAATTTCTCACTTTTCACTGTCAATGTTTACACCAGACCATAACTCACGTTGTAAATGCATCATTTTGTTTAGCACCAAGGTAGTAGGAGTAGAGATTGAACATCCCAAACATGAAGGCCACAAAAACCATGATAAAAATCACCATGAACTTAAAGATATCTTTCACCGTTCTTCCGAGTGAAATCTGCAGAGGCCCAAAGCTTTCGTTGGCAGGCAAGATATATGCAATCCTAGAGAAACTTAGAACCACGGCAATTGCATAGAGCCCCTCGGATACAAGCTGCGGATCTGACGGCACCCAGTTAATACGAGCTAGGAAGAAAAAGAGAAAAAATGGGTTTGTTAGCATGATACAAACTCTCCAATCAACTGGCACACCCGAGTAATGAGAAATCAGTGAGACCAAATCATATGGTAAAAAGAGGTAATGGATACAACAAAACTGTGTTTTATGAAATCAGTTAGGAGGAATTGGTGAAAAGGCAGAAAAATATGGGCAATTCAATCACCACCAACTTCCTGCATTTCTATTGATGTTTGTAAGGCACACAATATTGTTTTAGCTAAATTAATGACAAGGAAATCCGTAGGTGCTATTAATGGGCTGTGCAATTAAAAACAGCAGGGTTTAATCATAACAGCCACAAGATGGAGGAACCCCCCCTCCACACACACACACACGCACAAACATCTCAGATAAAAGATACTTTTAAATGTCTTTGATTAAAACATATTGCGAACTGTCTACACTCACCCAGTTGGTAGTATTCTATGTCTGAGGGCAATGTTACGTTGGATAAATCAGTGTAGTGCTTGTCAACATAGCTCTGGGCTGAACGTGCACACCAAAATGCCATAAATCGGGTGATGAAAGAGGTCACAAAAATGGTCAGCATTCCAAAATCGAGCAGATTCCACAGTTCTGAAAGATATTCCCGAAGACCCTGGGACCAAATCTCCTTACATTCAGCCCAGATCATTCCTGTGAGACATGCGGAAATGACATGGAACAGGGCATTTACTTATTACTGTATCTCTATGTAAAGCTAAATTAGATACATAACATGTCCCACATCCCATTAGAAACATGAATGTACTGAATGAAACTATATATGTCAGACTGTAACCAGATATAATATGCAGTAGGAGATTATTTGTGACTATGTATCATGAATAACTATTGACAAATAATGGCGTGCCGTTCAGTAATGTTACAATTTCCTTTTGTCACAGATGTTAGAGCGATGAATAAAATTACGACTCCTCTAAGATTTGGAGTGTCCTTGGCCCCTAGTGCTTGAGTTATTTAAGTATGACAGTGTGGGAACCTCCCTTAAACAATACAGGATTGAAACATTCACAAAAGTAAATATTCAGGCTTGAATTAGGAAGTCAATCTGTCGTGGCTTCAGAGGACAGGTGTAATTGTCATACATGACAAACACTGTTTCTGTATGTGTTTGTCTTTAAGTGTGACAGAAAGAGCAACACAGAGAGATACAGAGAGGGAGGAAGAGAGAGTGTGTTTGTGGCATTTATTTTACCTATTACCCAGACTATGATTACAATTTCAATCCATGTGAATGGGGTGGTCTTCATGCGGAACAGCTGGGAGGGATGGTCATGAGTTGTCATGTTTGGAAGCAGTGTTGTCCCCTCAAACCGGTCGGCTGCATTCATTAACAGCAGACCCAGAAATATGGTAAAGGACGCTGCATGGGCCACAAACTTTAGGAACGGTCCTCGCATGACTTTCCCAAGCTAAGTGAAAAAATGACATTGTTATTTAAGCTATGTATAAATATATAATACATTCAAAACAGTTATGTTCTTATTGCTTGATTGAGAACACTTATACATTGTATGTGAGTAGTACTCTTCTTAGTCGTTGTCTACCCTAACCTTGCTTGTAGGTGCAATCCAGTAAAACAAGGCCAGGACAGGCAGTCCTACAGCGACACCCAGAACAACCAGCGACTTCACAGCTGTGGTCTGCTGCCGCAAGCTCATCAGGTTTTCATACCAGATGGACAGAAGCTGTTGTTGACAATTCGGATGAGCCACAAACTGAACACCAAACAGGCAAGACCGGACAAACAAAGGGAAAACGAAAAGTGTATTCCATCAATTTAGGTTTGTGTTCGTTTGCAATCAAAAGCGCAATGCTGTCCACTTTTGAGTTTACCTTTTTTAGATCATATTTAATTGCAAGTTTCAGCCTAATCAGGCTTGGTCTGCCCATTGACTCAGTTTTTTCACATGATTTGGTGTCTCCATTTAAGATTGCTTCTACCTCTTCAGTGTTCCGACACAAATCCAAAAGCCCTACAACAAAGTCTTTACACTGCATGGAGAGCATCTTGTAATCAGTCTGGAACAAGACAAAATAATACAATGGACAGGTGTGATTAAAAAGAAACATAATGTGTATTTACCTAGCTCTTGTTAAAAAAAGATTATTGGTAACTAATTTAACCATGTTTACAATTCTGAAAGGTCAGTCACAAATACAAAACAGAATGTTTTTGGGCTAATTTAATGGCAGCATTGTGCAATGTTCTTGTTACCTTGAACTCCATGTCTGTGCTGGCCAGGACTGCCAACTCATTGCTTAGCTCCAGAGCTGTCATCACGGGATCCTCACTAGAGAGGGAAAGGTAAGCTGGGCTGGCAAGACCTTTGTAAGCATTGATTCTTGAGCGTGAATGGCTGAAAGAGTCGAGTTTCTGATGTTCTCTGCAGGTACTGCATTTACAGAAGTAGTCATGGGGCCTCTCGATACAGGCACCTTTTGTAAGGAGTATGTGCACTATCTCAAACTCAAGGCAATGAGCGGCCAGAATGATAGGGGTGATGTCACAAGAGAAACGTGTACCATCCTCGTCGTAAGCAAATAATTCATCGTGTGTTTCTCTCTGGCCAGGACTACTGGTCAGTATTTGTGGATCAGTGTAGACATTGTGGCTAAGTATAACTTCTACTATACGTGTGTATCCTTTGCTGATGGCTAGCAGCAGTGCATCCCCAATGCGAGTGAGATTGTCCCTCCTCAATAGTAGCTCTGTTACTTCCAAATGCTCATTGGCAACAGCCAGTTGCAAAGCATTTTGACCCATGTAGTTCACACAGTTGACATTAAGGTCAGGCAGTTCATCAAGCATTTTGCGTGCAACAGGGATGTTGCCATATTCTGCAGAATCCAGGAAGCGTTCCTCCATCAAGGACAGAGGGGCAGGACGAGTGCCAAACATGTAGGCTGCCTTCCGTACAGCCAATTTCCGAGGTTTGGCCATGTTCTGCCAAAACATAATCTTTTTGTTATTGTTCCATCTGGTCAAAGCAAAATGCCAACAGTTTAATAGTAAGTAGATATGCATGTAATTACATGTCTGGCAGCAGACCATACTACAGTACATGTTGCATTATATTTACAGTAGGCCTATGCCTTTCAAAGTAGCTTAATGTTTTATTGTATTTACTTTGTTACCATGTCCATGTGTAAAGAGGTTTGAATCTTAATATTGCATCATTACATGCTACAAATATAATGTGCCATTATTTCCCACTTGCACTCGTTTCTGCCTTCCTATGAGGTTTATCTCGGACAGGTCAAATCTCACGGTCTAGATCAGTGGGACAATGTACTGCAGGATTATCGGCAGCGGCTGGTAGGAGTTAAAATATAGCTCACCACTCACGTGATTTAAAAGGTCACTGCATTTAGTCGTCATTGTCATCTGTTTTACCTGTGTTACCGTATGGTGTCGTATTTTAGATGGATTCCGGTAAACTCTTCTTCTGACACACTTGAGACTGCCGCATATAGCCTATGGTGTGAGTTTAATACATAATAAATATATTTTGTACAAAAATAACATTACCACGTTTTGAAATAATTATATTGAATTGTGGTTAAAACAGGAACATATTCTATATGTAGCTACTGCACATTTTAATTAAATTATATAAATTGTGTTTGTCATAACAGAGTACCTAATACTATTATCGACTAGAATGATGATGTGTGCCACCGTTCCACCTTGATTCGAGGTCAAGACTACTGCAAAGTTTAGGACGCTTGAAAGCAATAATGCACAACGTTGTTGTGCATTACCGTACGGCTGCTAAAAGCTTTAGGTTTTGTGAGACTGGCTAAAGCCTGTAGGCTGTTTCCATGTAATATAACAAAGACTGGGATTTATGAACCCATAGCCTACAAAGATCAAAATAGTCAAGGCTACAGTGAAATATGGTCAACTAAAAGTAGCATTCTATTAATAGTGCCTTTGTATGCGTGCATGACAATAAAAGTTGGTGTTCTTACTGTGTTTTAACTGAAAGTTATATGATAGTCTTTGACCTAGGCTGCTTTTTTTTGTCCGTACAGCCGTACAGATCAAATCAAATTTATTTGTATAGCCCTTTACACGCATGCAACCCTAACCCTTGCAAGCATGTCACAGAGGGCTTGATTTTTATTTGGTTTATTTATCCACTTTGCCTGTAGAACGGTAGACTGATTTAAAGGCATTATCTTTGGACGGGATGTTTTTAAGCAACAATATACCTGTCCAAACTTTTCCGTCCAAAAGATGATCTATCGCTTAAAATTCTGAATCAACTCACCTGTGATGATGAAATTCGGTGCGATGTGGACATTTGAATCTGTCATGAACTGCTATGAATTTCCGTCGTTTTGACAAAACGATCAAAACTAGCCTACGTGTGCTGTGGAAGGTTGACCGATCCAGCGCTCGACTGTTGAGAACTATCTCAAAATCCCACTTTTTTTCCACTGACAGTCTCACATAAATACGAAAAAACTGGGATCGTGAACAAAATAGTGTGACTTCTGTTATATGGAATTAAACACATCAGTCATCTTATAGACTACCGATAAGATGACAGTTTGAAGATTATTTATAATATGGAATGATTCATGTAGGAAGAGGTGGCTCTAGCCTGTTTGTGGGGCCCATTGTGGGGCGTGTCTCGCTTTGATGAAAAGCATTTTTATTTGCAAGCTAAAATATTAAGGCCAGCGACACTAGCTACCCAATGCCAAAGATACTGGAGAAACTTTTTAATTATCAGTGGTAGGCCTATACAGTAGCTAAACTGATTAATTGTTAGCACAAATAATCAAATTCAATCACATGGAATCATAAATAGTTCCATGACCAAATTCAATTGGAACATTGGAAGATTATACAAAACAAACATTAGTTTGTTTAGTATAATGTCCGATAGACTATAGTTTATTCCCCAATGCAGAACTCACTTGAAAAAGAGACCGTTTTGACTGATTAAATCATTTTTGTATGAAAAGACGTCTCATGTCAAATAAACGTGTTCATCATGACTGAGAGCCACCTGCTGGAGAAATCCAAACAGAGCATCTCCAAAGGATTTCCGTTGTCAAGGAAGCGCGTCTTCGGTTGCCAACATGGCCTGACATGTACACAGACTGTTCAGTGTAGAAAGCAGGGAACGAAGGATTTGAGTTTTTTTACGTCTTGCAGAAATGGTAAAGGTGGCTGTCTTGTTGACCATTTTTCAAGCAAATTATTTACTCTCACACCGAAGAAATATTACAATGTGGAGTATTTCGGATATGTACTTTTAATCAAATGTAGCCTGCTGCAGTGTACTGTAACCAGCTACTGTAGCCATTGCTAACGTGAGCTGAACAGGACTGTCAAAATGAACAACATCGTGGTCGAATTAATGATCAGCAATGGTATGTCAGTTAGCTGGCTTGTCACTAGCAGCTAGCAAGCTAGCACATAGGATGCAAGTTCTGAAGGACAACCTAATTTATTCGTATCCTTTTCCGACTGACACTTTCCAATGCCAAGTTACAGTACAGTACTGGTAATGTTTCACTGTCAGTAAAACAATAATTTCACACAAACTGGTTACTGTACTGTAGCTATAGTGTACCTGATTCTTTCTCGTGTTTTAAATGAAGTATTGGCTACAATGTTGCTAGTTTTAACCAAAGTTTTGCTTTATCACATTAGAATAGGAATTAAAAGTTACGCTTATAGGCCTAATCATTACATTTTCATGGTTCTCACGGCCTCACGCTCAATTACGCAGAATGATTGCTTGAACATGCACTGTATTTAGCTAGGTAGCTACTGTTTGTATTGTAAGAGATAGGCAAGGCAAGGCATTACAGGAAATGACTAAAGTTGGACACTAATATTTATAATGTGTAGGTAATATCCCTGTTCACTCTATACTTTGGAAATATCTGTATATCATAGATAAAATCATTAAAGTTAAACAAGTTACAATGGCGTCGGAGCATGCTGCATAGTATTTATGACCATGCAGTCCAGTTGAAGTCCTTAGCTCGACACCAGGTTGGGGGTTGATGGAGTGCTGGAAGATGATCGCCAGATATTGGTGGAGGAACAGAAGTCATGTAGAGCCCTTGCCCGGAAGCACTCCCTTGAGACAAATCGACGTAGAAAGTATGATTTCATCTCAATTTCATTTACATCTTTGTCACAAGCAAATAATCTACATTTAGGGATGCATTTTAAGTGAGTTACACAGCGGTTCCAATGTAATTTTAGTGCTGTAACTATACAAATGTACTGCTTTGAAGTTACTAGTGCTATTGTTGTCTCTTGTCTATAGTGCTATTGTTGTCTCTTGTCCAGTTTATGTTTCTATACCTGTTTGAAGGTAATGCTTGCGGTGATGGAAGATTAAGTGAGTAAACACTGTAGTTGTCAGGATTTTGTCCTCTGGAAATAGGTATTGCAGTAAGTTATCCGAGGGATTGATAACAGTGACTCAGCTAGCCTAGATCTATTCTCGAAGAGGACCAAATCCTGACCCATAATACCCTGCTAAATCTGTAGTGCTACAGGTGTACCAACACGAGCAGGATATAGAGGCCTACTGGGCAACCCTTGTATCAATTTAAGGTTACATTAACTACAGTACCATGTAACTTCAAATCAGTACATTTGTATAGTTACAGCACAGTAATTACATTGGAACTGCTGTGTTGTTACACTTCATTACATTTCAGCTGTACTTTATTACACAACTGAAACCTGGTATGGAGGAGGTTGGGCTTTCCAGGGGTAAGTGGATGTTAACATTGATGTGAAGAAATAGAGCATAGAAAAACAAAGACAAAATACAGTCAACAGATGTTCATTACACTCAGGCCGACACATGACTATGGCCAGAACAAAATATAGGTTACAGGAACCAAAGCCTAGATATGAATAATAAGATATATGAACAAATATAGGCAAAAGTTGATCTACTGATTGTGATAAACATACCACATAGGAAATTCTTGATGTCTTTGACATTGATGATGTTTTGGTAACGTAACCATTAACTGCCCTTTTTCTCATTGAAATGTTTTGCCAAATATTAAAAAAAAATGTTGTGTGAGAGTTAAAATAAAGGGCAGGACTTATTTGCTCAGTAAAATCCATCTGTCATACATCACGGTGCCTACAAACAAATGCCAGCCATATGCTAGGTTTTTACCTTTTGGAATTTGACTTTACCACCAGTAGGCTAAATGAGGGCTTTAACTTATTAATGACGGTGTTGAAAATAAACCTTGATGAATGGACTCAGGTTCCAGTAATGTGTACAAACTCACTTTAATCAGTGATGCTACAATTAATTAACTTAAGCATAGCACAGCTAGAAACTGAAGGGGTAATACTTGATCTGATGTTCCTCCCAACTAGTGTGCTCAGTTAAGTTTGTACATGTAGGGCTCTAGAGGAGCGGAGGAAGCTGTGGGATGTCCAGGAGGAGAGGCTGAGAGAGAGCATCCTACAGCAACGGAAACAGAGAGTTCAAGATGCCACTGAACGCTTCCAGAGAGCCCACCTGCCTCCATCTCAAAGGAGGAGACAATGTTAGTATCATATCCTACCCGCGTTACATACGTGACTGAATGACTTTTGTATTTTTTAGGTTTATAACACACTAAGGCTGTACTATAAATATGTTTTATTAACAATGGTCATTGGCATTTTCTCAAAATAACTCGACATACTCGTTATTGGACTACAAATGACAGAATAATGTACTCCAATTGACTGTTGTAACACAAATTATTTATATTCTGTTTTAGTAATACATGGTTTTTATTGTATTTCAGCTATTAAGAAAAGCTACCCTAATATTGAAGATGCACTTAGACACATTCAAGGCACTTTTAGCTCCTACGCCCGACAGTCTTCTTTCCTGTCCAGCAACTCCACCATAAGCAGGTAAAAAAATCTGCCACCCAACATGATATCTTCGCTAATATCTTGTTTTTACTAACAATAAGACGGTTTTGTTTAACCAAGGAGCTGCACTCCATCTCCAAAGCCTCCAATGGGGCCTAATCTCAACCGTCACCAGAGAACACTGTCTGCTGTGGAGGCTTACACTAAACTGATGCAAGAGCAGACCATGCATAGCTTCAAGAACAGCCAGTTGCTTTTTCTCAGTGAGCTTCAAGAAACACAAGTGAGGGAGCAGGAAGCCACCAGTCCTCAGGTACAATAAGCCTCTTGAGTAAACAGTGAGGTGAGGCCAAAAGATGGACATCAAAACATCTCCAAGGGCATACGTTATATCCAAAGCACAAAATCAAAATATCTTAATTTACTAAATGTAGAACGTACACAGGAATTTGTCTTGGTGATACATTGCAGTAAAACAAGACAAAAAAATGATGACTATGGCAGTATACATTTTTTCTAGCGAACTGGACATAATACACCCAATACACATTATTGAGAAAGTTCTGATGTTCATAACTCACTATTTAACTCACATAACTCACACTGTCTTAAATTCTGTCTTCCAGGATGACCATGTTCCTGAAAGCCATCATTCAGACAGCCTGTCCAGCCTAGATAGTTTAGAGAATGAGGACTTCAACCATAACAATTCTAGAAACATAGTATGTTACTCTCAGTCCTTACCGGACCAGTTGAAAATGTTTGACTGTAAAAACACCCAAATTACACAGAGTGATAACACTCCTACGTCAACAAATGCATCTTCAAGTGATAACCTACTCCAGACGACCCAAGTCTTTTCAAGCCCTCAATGCAAATCTTGGCATCAGGAGCCTGAAGAACCAAACAGGAAGTTGCAGAACCTACCTGAAGCCACTAGGGGGGCTACCACTACAGAAAAATCACTCAACACTGAAGCCCAGCCCTCTCACCATCACCACAACTTCTTGACACTCATTGGTACAGACACAGGGGGCCAGAAGTCAGAAGAAAACACAAGGAACAAAATAGCATTACAAACTCAGATCAAAGCTTCACCAGACAGTACACCTCTGGATTTTGCTTGTTTGTTACAAAATGTAAAATTACTAGACAACAGACTGCATGTGACTAACAAAGAAAAAAATCCATCAGCAACAAAGGTCAATCTGCCCACCAGAAACTACAACCACAAAGAGGATTTATGTGAGGCACATGAAGTCATGAAAGAAACTATTGCTTTCCAAACAACATTAGAGAGCATAAACCAATCACATAAGTCCTATGATGTAATGAACAACCTAGATAAAAATTCTGATTCAGAGCCCATCGCTGACAGGACTAAGCATACAGAACCTATTAATCAGACATGCAACTCGAATACACATGAACCATCTGACATACCTAAGTGTCATGCAATATCTGGTACCAGTTTCCAAATGGGTGATGTCAGAGTTATCAAAGGAATTCTGAAAAAGCAATCCAAATATGTGTCTGGAAATGCCAAAACCATTTATGGTGCAGGACATTTGGTTTTTACCAAACAAGTAGCATTGTCCATTAGAGATAGTGTTGAATTGACCAAAATGAAAGCTGAGGAAGAAGAGGGAAACAAGAAAATGAAAAAGAAGCTACGTTGGTTGGATGAGGTGAACAATGAGGGAGAGGATAAGGAAATAAACACAAATATAGTGAAACTGAATCATACAAAAAGCAAGTATGCATATCCACTTCAACATAAAAGTTACTCAGCAGACCACCAGGAGAGTATTACTGTGGTCCCAGGGGCTCCGAGAACTGGCCCCAATACGACCCCTTCAGCCTCCACTAGTTATCAATTTACAAAGCAGGCATGGGCAGATGTTGAGGTTCAGGGTGGCAAGCTTCAGGACCAAGAAGAGGAGGTCAAGGTGCAAAGGGGTAGCATTAGGACTGGGTGTCCCAGGGTCCCTCGGAGAGTACGCTCTGCCAGAGTTGGGTCGGGTTCTGTTTCCTCTTGTTCCAGGAAAGGCACAGTCATCAGGCCCCAGTCTGCCGCAGAGTTAAATCACATAACCAGGAGCCAGGGGAAGGTCATGGTGCCTCGGCCCCCTCCCAGGACTGATACCATGGATGGAATCACAGGAGAGGCAGCGGGATACTCCACCAGCACACTTTACTATTTAGATCACGCCAATGCCCAACAGGGTCTTCCTATGGAGCAGACTTTGTACAGGGAAAATTCAGACTGCCTTAACCCTTCCATTACAGATGGCTTTAGGACAGATAGTGGTGTTATGTTCACACCTTTCCCACCATCCTACCATCCGTCGTCTGAGAGTGCTTCCAAGGGAAGCACCACCTCTGGCCAGCAGGAGTCCCAGGCCAGCGGAGGGAGGCGGGGGGGTGCCATGCTGTACGATGAGAAAGGTCTCTGTTTGGATCGCACTCCCACAGATGAGGAGATCTCACAGCTTTGGCATGGGGTCCGCAGTGCCTTATCCACAAACAATGGTAATGTAGAATGCTGGGCTTCTGGTTCTCTGAAACAACTAGTGCATTGTTGTTGTTTTTGTTGACCAGGTGTGACAGAATCAGTATGATTGAAGTTGATGTGCTGATTAATCTGTTTCTGATCAAAGTCATCCAAAGGGTACTACAAATATGGAAGTCTAAATGCTTTTAATCTTGTAGGCTGAATTGAACCGTTTAATTTCTTATTCATCTAAATTGTATCCGTTATGTTATTTAAAAATGCCATGAAGAAACTATAGTCTCTTTGTGAGTTCGCTAGTTGCAATGAGGTTTGAGATTCTTTCTGAATATTTACCCCATGAAAACTTTAGCTTGAGTTGTATCAATATGTCAAATGGATCTCTTTATTGACAGAACTGGTTTGGAAAGTCAAGACAATATGCCAATTTCGTAGCATAAAGTCGGTAGGGAGAACTAGTAAATAAAGTGTAAATAAAGTAAAACTGCATGCTTGTAACATTTTCATAGACATTTTTGTGATCAACTTAAGTGACCTTAGAAACTTCCTGACATGCAACTGTTCATTGTATGCCCTTTCTCAAGCTCGTGCCAATTTGACCCAAGTTACCATCAACGGGGATAGTCTGATCAATGGCGTCAGAGCAGTCACAAGGATGGGTGGCTTCTTTCTCTCCCCCTCCAACGGTGAAGTCACAGACTCATATTAAATTATAAATATATAAAATAAAGATTTCCATTAGGATGTACAATATTTGTATAACACTGAGTTAAACAGATGGAAAATATAAGCAATTTCAAGCTGCACAAATGCAATTCAGCAGCACTTAAAATTACAATACAGATGCAGCATGTGTTGCATATTGAACATCAACGGAGTATACATTATGCTCAGTTGTGTGTCATGTGTGCAGTTCAGCTCTTCTCTAACCATAGTAAAAATATACAGTAAATCTGGCCTCTTGATACGATGTATGCCTTTAATTCTACTCTAATGCGGCTGTAGTAGTCACACTAACTCTATTTTTCTGAGTAGCCAGGAATGTTATCAGAAGACCGAACCCAGAGAGCACAAGAAGCAGGAGGAGATGTGTGGAGCCGAGCAGACAGGCCCCAGGCCTGGGGACCAGGAGGCTTCCCTTACCCACTCAGGTACATGCATGTAATCCCCTGCTACCCTCTGGGTATGTATTGTGAACTAAATTCCTACAGATTAATGTAGGCTGTGTGTTAGAACTTGTTATATGTTTTGCAATCCCTCTCACACTGAGTGCAGTCCAAAGGGAAATTCACAAGACAGCCTGGCACTGAGATTTTTATTGTCAGGCACAGTTGTATATTTTGATAGAGATGAGGTACTTGCCTGTGTGTTAAATCAAAAGCGGTGCCCTGTCATGTTTATGGTTGAGTTTTCATAGGAAAGTTGAATTACTCCAAGTAGAAGGTAGACTGTGTTTGCAAGCTCTGTAAACTGCCATACATCCTAGAACCTGACTTCATGCATGTGATTTGCGTTAACGCAGGCCGCATACCAGTTATCTCCATGGCCATGCAAATATGACCTGACACAAACAGATGAAGGTAACTTCATCGTCGTTAACTATTCCAGCTAGCTGTATCTTCTTTCTGGAGTATTTGATGTGCAGTGATTGTGTTTATTGTGCTGTCAGGTCTTGAGAGTGTAGCCCAGTCTAGTCTGGCTGAGCTTCCTGGAGAAACCTCGATGGCCAACACTGATGTGATGGCTGCTATGGAAACAATCCAAACACAGAAGCAGCAGCAGCGTGGTCTCACCAACATCTCTGTGGAGGAGCAGAAGATCCTGCTGTCCCTGGACAGACTCAATAATCGCCTGCAATGTGAGCATTTCCCAAAGACAAATAGTTTGTTTGCTCTATGATGAAGAAAGACTAATTCCATTTTTGAAGCATATTTCACATTCCCTGAGAACTAATGTTATCATATAACCACTGACAGCTCATTGTTTTGTTTTTCACAGATGTACAAGAGTATGCTGGAGGGAACACTGCTGTCAAAGGCATCTTGCATGACGTTATGGCCTATGTGAGCATCTTATAAGCAATATAAGACCAATGTTTATATCCACTCTTGACTGGACTATGTTGCACATGACCTTTGTTGTCTGTCTTCTCTCTTTCTTAGGGAGGGGAAGGGAAGGCTTCAAACCCCAGCAAGCACCGCATCGTGTCGGCCGATAGCCGCTTTCGAAGCCAGAAGAAATTCTGACAAGGGTTTAGTATGCTCCCTTAATGCTCACGCCTCTTCCCTTCAATGACCCATATATTGTATCCTATACTAAAAGCACTTTAGAATGCTTTAAGATTTTCTGCACAATTGGTCACGCACAGAACATTTGAAATATACAGCAAGAAGGTCGATTTTTCTCTTACAATATCAATGTGACATTATATCCATATAAATTAGAAAATGGAATGATCATAAGGGCTCCAACTTGACTTGAAAAGGGCAATTCTTTTGTAAAGATAGACTGAAATATCCATCCGAAGAGCCAATTGTGTTGCTCAACTGCAGTAAAACAATATTTTTGTTTTGTGGCGTGTGCTTATTATCCTTAAGTTGTTTACTTTTTAAAAACTATTTTTCATTGTATACCTTAGGTTTGAAAATAATATCACCCCTACACACCTGCTGAATCCACCTTTATTTAGAAATTAGTATAACCCTGTATTGACTGTACATTTAATGAGTTGGTTATTAATGCATTGTAACTTGTAATGCCAGGCTATGTTGTAATTGGTTTGCTTAATACAAATACCTAATACAAATGTATTATTTTTGTATGAGATTTACGGTATATTTATTTTTAATTGTAATTGTTCATTGTACATTATAAAAAAAAAATTGTATATTGAGGTGTGCTGGTGAATAAGAAATTAAATCATCTAATGCAAATGTTGTGACATTTTACTTTTTGTTTTTTGCAAAAGCTGATACTAGGTGTGGTTTGTTTATATTCTTTGGGGCATTTTCAGGGGAACCAATGAAACTACTGTGAAAAGGAAACAGATGGTTGGGTACAATGTCAAAATAGATAAGGTGTTTGCTTTTCTTTGATGGCAGCTGAGTCAGATTATATCTTAATTTATGCATCAGACTCCACCTACTAGCCCAGCCAGGTTGGGATGTCAACTTCTGCCACAGAGTTCTCAATTATCTAATCTAAGTCAGTGCCGTAGGTTTTATGAAACCGTTGAAGTTACATAACTAGGCATATCCTTTTGTGATATTTTGTTGTTGAAAGATGTCTTGAAAATGTTCCAGTTGGTTGATAACTGAAGCCTATGTGCAAAGGTGAAATTAAGTGGTTGGCATGTATGGTCAAATGCTTTCTTATTCACAATCATGCATACTATTGCAGCTTTTTCTATAAGAAAGCAATCAGTGATGTAAAGGCTTTGCTTGTCCAAGCACAACATGTTCAGTTCTGCCTCCAGTCAACCTGCCATGACTTGTTTTGGGAGGTGGAAGAGACCTAGGCACACCTCAAGAATTTAGCTCAACAGATGTGACAAAACCTTTTTGTACTGCACACCTGTCAAACTGGTTTTAGGTTTTTGTGTTTTTTAGGTTTTAGCTATTTCTTAAAGCTCTAAGTGTTTGACAATCCCAAAATGTTTTGACTCAATATTGCTCACTTTATAATATTTAGTTGATTCATTTAGTTATTTGCTCTTGTTTACATTTTAAACATGTTGATTATCTTACCATTACAGTGATTATCTTTCCTTACCCTTTTTACAAATCATCTGTTCTGGGTCAAGTGTGTGCTCTCCCTTAAAGTCTGATCTTTGACACAGAAATGAAAGGAGATATGTACTTATATACGTCACTTTGGTTAAAAGCATCAACTAAATAAATGAATTTAAGAATGCTAATGTACTAGAAGCTAGAAACTAGCTCTACAAACTAATCCACATCCACCTTTTGCCTGAAACTGAGCTGAAACTGAAGGCTAGCCATTAACAGTGTACTTTGTGACAGGGTGTACTACACCCCTACTACTATTTCCACTGGTGTTGTTTGACAAGTTTAGGTATATGCCACTTGACCCTGTATAATAGTGCAAAAGCAAACTAACCCAAAATATCAAAGTGTAGTAGTGAATTTATCACAGACAATTAAGAAATAGTGGCATTAATGTGCATCCTTTTTTTTTTTTTACTATAGTGTTTTTTAAATTCAGGAATATCTTGAAATCTGACTGCAACTGCATTTAATTAATGCTGGAATTTTCCATGTACAGTGATACCAAAAAACAACCCTCCAGATGGAAATGAACAGTCTGCCTACCTAAATCTGAGACAAGAAGTGCAAAGCTGACCAATAACCATAGCGCCCCCATTCCTGCTAAGTGGGTGGTCCCCGCAGGGTGAGGGTAACTGAGGGGAAATCTTGAACATTGGGGCCCATCTTTTAATGTGTCTGAATGAATTACAATGATCTGAAAGTGAATGCTTTACCGACACAATGGACTTGTCTTGACTGTTCGGGCATGCAGTGTTTTATTCTAATTTAGTCAAGCAAAGCAGTGAACTACAATCGTTGAACAAATAATGCAATAAAGAGTCATCATTAACAATTTATTAAGTGTCAGGGTATTGATATATGTTTTACTACTTCTTTATTTGAAAGAAGTGTAATACATCAATGATACCAGCTATTAAGTTACATCCTACTGAATATATTCACACACTCACAAACATACATATATCTTTTTTTTTTTACATATTTGACCAATTAACAGTTAATGTCATAAGAGATCATTAGAAAATGTTGCTGTCTCTTGGCTTTATAAGATTCTAAAGTGTGGAGCAGGTTTACACAAATAAAAACAAACTGAATGTATGTGAATTGTCAACTACACAGCGCTCTTTTTTATTAAAAGTAAGTTGTGCAAAGATGGCAATTTTTGCCTAGTAAAGAAGAATAGCTGGAAACAGTGGCACCCTAATCCATTCACCATGCCTTTACAGTCCTGGAGAGGATAAATAAGGGGTTCATAATCATTCACTCGCTAAATGTATGGGAAAAGAGCAGAAACAGAGCCCCAACATCCATAGAGATTGGATCTTGACAAAATGATTTCTCAATGGAACGAGGAGAGTAATTTGCATAACAATTATGGGAACTGCATAGAACTACTTTTTCGGCAGCACAGTAGGGAAAGAAAAAAAAAGTTTAATTGTGCATTTTGATTGGACAACTTCAAGTGCGGTCCAAAGCTGGCATAATTTGTTATTTTTTAAGTGGAATTGAAAGAATGTATGCTTATAGTTTAAGAAATAATGTCAAAATATTTGCCAATCTAAATTGAGTTAAAAATTATTCAAAACAATTGATCCAGCAAACATAAAATGTGTTGGCAACCAGCCTATGTTCGAGCATTAAATGTAGTCTATGGATTTTATCAAAACAAATCAACATCAATTCAAGTTTTAACTGGACAGAATAGTGTTATTATGAAGCTAGCTTCCCACAAGGTTCTTGTCCCAATTAATGACAAGCTCCGCCTCTAGTGAGGCAGGATCACATGAGTCATAAAGTTTGATGTCCTGCCCGAAGTTTAGAACGAAGTCAGGCTCAACTTGAGAACAGTGAAAGGGCAGTGATTTGCAATGCACGCTGTCACTCGTTCTTCTTTGGGTAAAATGCTGCGGGCCCGTCAGTAGTTGTTTGCAGTTGGTACTACCAGCCTATTTGAGTTTTTAACTGGAAATCTCTTGTAGCTGTATGTTTTTTTGTGGAGAAATACACTTCCACAGTGGTGTAGATATGCGCGTTGTTATGTGTGCAAGCGTGGCCTTTGGAAACAGCAGAAAGAAGTTTTCTTTTACTGGAGATTCCGATAGCTAACATAATATTGTTGAAGATAACTTTAGCCTACATAAGAAGCCTACAAGACTACACAACGAATTCATTTTTTGAGTCACCTGGATTAACTTGGTCAAGATTTACAGTTTGGAAGTCCGTGAAATTTAGGGGTTCTTAGTCTATACTAGGGCCTACTTTGTTTTGTTGTAACTTTTTTCGGAAACAACATTTTTCATAAATTCATTGGGATAATGGATCCGAGCCAGCACAATCCGCCTGCGGGCCACCAAATCGTCCATGTCCGGGGGGATTCTGAAACAGATTTGGAGGCACTTTTCAACGCCGTGATGAACCCGAAAAATACAATCGTACCCCCTTCTGTACCTATGAGGATGAGGAAGCTGCCAGACTCCTTTTTCAAACCACCGGAGCCCAAGTCTCATTCCAGACAAGTAAGTAGCCTAACCCTCGCACAATTGAACATAATGCCCAACTTGGACAACAACTAAAAATGTAACACACACAGTTGCATTCAAAACTTTTATATGAAGTTTATATGATAGTCCCTGATTCTTAAATCCATAAAAATATGTAATTCATTGCAGAACAGTAGTCTATGTCAATGCAGGCTAGAGTTAAAGCCTATTTCAACCGTCACACAATGGTAGCCTTATAAGGGAGAGTTGAAAAAGTTCTATAAATTGACAGGTAGGCTACTTCAATCTGTTACATCTGTAGGCCTTCGTCAACCCCAAACATTCCCAAAACCAAAATCTCACCCCTTTAATTTATCTGTCTAAAGATGTATGATTAGGCTTAATATGATTATTTAAACTTTGGAGTTTATGCAATATTGAGGAATTGACTGCCTCTAATGGGGATATGTATTAAGGCTTAAGGTAGCCTAGCAATTTTTAACAAACTTAGTTTTCGTATGCATTATGAAGCCTACCTTTAGTAACTTTCTAAACTAGTTATCATTCGCTGAGTAGCCTAAACTCTGTGCACGCGCAGTATCACAATAGCACCGACGTGTCGGAGTCGGCCTATGAGCTCCCGGGACGTCCCGGGACGTCCATGATGATTTCCAGTAATTTTGTTGCAGTCAGTATATGGCTTCTACCCACGTCCTGTTTTAAAACTCCATTACAAATACAAATGTCTTTCCATATATAATTGCATGTTGTCTTCATAGTAATTTAACTCCTTCAAAATGAAACCTAGATCATGAGGCAAAATACCTTATGAACCATAAATACATTTTTATATTCGGTTGATCCTGTCAAATACAGTTGATAATTTTAAATATACTATTTTCTGAGATTCTGACCCATGTTAAGTCTTCTCGCTCACTCTTTCTGCCTCCCACCCTTTCTTTCTCTGCCCCCCCCCCTCTTTCTATCTGTCTCTCATCCCCTGTTTTTCTATGTTCTTCCATTTAACTCCAGGCCAGCACAGACGCAGGCACTGCAGGCGCTCTCACCCCCCAGCATGTCCGTGCCCACTCGTCCCCTGCCTCCCTGCAGCTTGGAGCAGTCCCCTCTGGCTCCCTTGCCAGCATGGCCCCTGCAGGGGCCCCCCCTCAGCACCTCCGCCAGTCCTCATATGAGATCCCTGATGACGTGCCGCTGCCCCCCGGGTGGGAAATGGCAAAGACAGCCTCAGGACAGAGATACTTCCTCAAGTAAGTGTGCTGTCACTTGACACCCAATCGTCCACATTTTGTTTGTATGAACAAGCAATTATGCTTTTCATTTACTTTGTGTTTCAGGAAAAGATAAACATGCTTTTAAAAATAACAACCTAAGATGATGTTGTATAGAATCTTCAAAGGTGCTCTATTACGGTGTAAAATGACAATAGTTATACACTAATTACAGGTCATAGTTTCCCCTGACCCCTGCAAACAGAATTCGTCCCTATTGTGTAAACTGTCCATCTAGAGCTGAGTACATTATTGGTGTATTTGGTGTCTGTTTCTTGAGCTCAAGTTTCAGAGGAAACAATGGACCACTGTAGCTGCCCCAAACTGAAAAGGACCATCAGGTCTGCAAAACTCATCTTCCAATCAGTGAATCTCTTCTACTTCAGTGAGCCAAAGTAAACGTAGGAGATACTTGTTGTACTAGGGATTAGGGGCATAACAGACTCTCTGCCAGTCAGTTATAGAAAGCTATCATATATTTGTTAAGATATATTAAATTGCTTAATTTTTTTGTAGAAGCAATGTCACATTGTGTGTTTTCTGTTTAATCTAGAAATGGAACCCAACTCCTCCTCCTCCTGCATTTTTTATTTCTTTATTTTGTAGTCTTTGTCTCCAGTTTTCTGAAAAATAACTTTCTGACCATCTTGGTCTGGACAAACATGATAACCCAAATTTACGTGGATGAAAAGAAAGCTTTCAGAACCAGATGTTTAAGCGTCTCACATCTGGAGCACATCTGGACAATTTAGGGTATTTCTCCTGAAGTTGTACAACAGGGTTGGGGGTAGGACAGAATACAAGCTAGTGAGAGAGAGAATGCTACACAGACTTGTTGAATGTTTGAAAACCGACTCCATCTTATGAAACTTGAGACAAACAGGGAATTTAATGTAAAATATAAGGCAATGAGAAACATCCATTTGGAAACAGTGGCTCAAGACTCATAGACATGTCAATCCTGCTTTGTTGTGTAGGCATTGATTATCACAGTACATGGTCTTCATGGGCTGCAAAAACGAGTGCACAAACCTCTTCCCACAGTTTTCCTCCTCTAGCTTTGGAATGAGGGTTCTTTATTCAATTTGTTCTTATCGACTATGTTAGTGGTTGAATTTCCCACAGGAAGCTGATATAGTTTGTCAACAACTTCCTCAATCTCAGTTAGCGTCTCATAATTACTTCCTTAACGTTGAGAATATTGCCTCATACTCACAGTTTCTGAATTTGGGTTGATGCCATGACTGACAAACTATTGATTCCGATTCAGAATGTTCTTCACATAATCTAAAACATTGTTAGGCCTATACTTAGTGGACCTGATGTCCATACAGTTCATACAATACAGTCTATGCAAAGAAAATTACTTTCTCTAGTATACACCTTCCATGTTAATTACGATTATTTCCCAATTACTGGTAAAGATCAGATCAGATCTGTGCATGTGAGGCACCCCCAGAAAACATCCTCTATTTGCCACAGATCAAAGTGCAGAAACTCGATCTGAAATGAAAAGCGACCTCAGCAGCGCTGCTGGGGAAAAGCTCCTATTTATAAACAAGGGTTGTCTGACCCAGGAGGAGCGGTACAGAAGGGAGAAGGAGAAGGGGAGAGAGACAGAGGGAGAGAGTGAGTGAGACAGAGAGAAGGGCAAAGCAAGGCAGAGAGGCAGGAAGCAAGGGTTTGTATTTCATTTCGTGACCAGTGCTATGTCCTCCACTACACATTCACCTTTAGTCATATATCAACATAATTAAGGAATGAACGTTCGGATCTAGTCTTGCATGAGTCATTGGGAATCCTTTCCAAGATAGGGCCCTTGAAGCTGTTTATACAGTTTGGTGACTCACAGCACTGTAGTTGCTGCTGTCCCACTGCCTTTCAAACAAGTTTCCGTTTGAGTATGAATAGAGTCATGACGCTGCGATGATGGTGCTTTTGTGTCAATGGAGTTCAATGGCAGCCATGTGGAGATGACTGGAAGAGAAGCTCTGGCCCTTCCTTTGTCCCTGCAGAGAAACAGTGAGCTTTATTCAGACCTTAGGCCTGGCCATCCTCATGTGAGCCATCCCAAAATAGACAAATGGTTGAGACCAAGTTTCAAGATTGGGGTGAAAGGGGGCACGATTTCTCCTTTACTACTGTTTTATAGAAATTGAATTTGAGAACTGGTGTGTTATTTATTGATTGGACTCCAAAGCAATGATGGTCCCGTTAGTTTTTTTGTTTGGAGCATTTGTTTTGCTGAATGAAGATAGCGGTGGGGGTGGGAGCAATCTCCTGCCTCTCTTCCCCAGTTTGTCTGGGTGGTTTCATTAAAAACCCTGAGCAAGGAGAGGATTGGGAAAATGTCAAAATGCTCTGTTGACCTTTCCTCCTCTTTCTTCCAGCAGTTTGCTGTGGCCTTTGATTTATAACAGCAGGGTGAGGGGGAGGGTCACTCTGTTTGTTGCCGGGATGGGGGCAGGGCTAGTTTTGAGGGCTGGGTCATAAACTAATGAAGGTTTCTAATTTAGATGCACCAGTGAAATAGAGGGGCTAATCAGTGCTTCCGCTGGCTTATTAAATGCAGCTTTCATTGGTTTTCACTCTATGGGAAGCCAGACTAAACATAGAGAAGCTTTTGGGGGCGTGTCTGTTGTGTGACCTGGAGGCCAGGGTGTTGCTTTTTGATTGAAGCCACTTGTTCCGTTTTCCCGCAGACTTTTAGATCAGGCTGTGAACAGTCTTTAGACAATGGTGTTCATAAGAAGACTATTGTTACCACACTGCTAACTATGTCGCTGATTATTTTTCTCCTTCTGATTCTTTTAACCTTTTAAACTTTCACCTTTAGGGGTGGTCTCGAAATGGTCACTTCTAATATTAATTTAATTTAGGGTTAACGTTAAACTTAGAGACTCAGGTTCTCTTTCTTCCTAATGTTTAATTTTTGCTACAGTGCAGTTATATTGTAAATTGACAGACACATTTTTCCTGTTCCAAATTGAGGTGTCTTGATTTCTACCGTCTACAACAACAAGCATACGGACACTCGGCCAGTCAGCAATTCATGTTTTATTGGGAGCATATGCACACAGACAGTTAGCCTTTTGTCCAGAGTTTGTGTAGACCTGCAAGGAGTGCTCAGGGTATTTCATTATTTGATTGACATTCAAGCATCAACTGTGTTTCAACCCATATAAACACAATTATCTTTTTAGTTTAATTTATTGAACAATGTTTAAACACTTTTTTATCAAGTTGTTCAGAACGGGTTAATGCAACAAACTGAAGTATTCGTCTATCTGGAGTGGGTTTTAAGATCTGTCCTTTTTTTGGCACATTTGTGTAAAATACTGGAATAGCATAGTATCTTTCTGTTGAACCAAATGTGCTCAGTCTAACTATCATCATTTAGAAATGGAATCAGTCATATAAATGCAACCATCTGTTACTGTGACTGTTCTGTTGCCTTCTGCATGTCTGTTGCCATAATATCACACTTCAGTATAAGCTTCTTATGCTTTGCATAACTCTTCAACTTGTGAAAATGCTAATTGGATTTTCTTTTTGCAGCTATTTTAAACAGTGGGCAGTGTATTTTAGAAATGACGTTGGGTGAACTATGCTGTGGGTCTGTGTAAAGCCTTCATTTGGAGCAACTTTGTGTTTGCCAAACTTTTGGTTTATTGACCACACACAGGCAAACCTCTTCCTGTTTAACAGCTCAGTACACATATGGGACTGTGTGAAAGCCATGTCAGTGTTGACCAATGAAACCTTTTCTTCAGACATCAATGCCTCAAATGTCACAAAGTCATCTTGATGTATTTGGTCTTCCTTCTGGAGAGGCAGATTCATAGATTTTGTGCTTACCGGTATGCCATTAGGAACAGCACGTCCTGTCCTGCTCTGAATAATGATAAATTAGGGATGAATGCATTTCACACATGCATTTCTCCATTCTAGGTGCAGTAAAAAAGTGGTAAATATTTTTCAAGAGGTCCGTCTATCAAGCATCTTACAAGAGCCATCAATCCCTTGTGACATACTGACTAGTCCAGGATTTTTGTCATTTAATTGCTTCGTTAGTGAGTGGGGCGATATGAGTAAATCTTTCAAAGAAAAGCTTGAATCCACAATAGGGTCACAGAGCTTGGCCCAATAATCTCTCTTGATGATGTCCTGCTGATAGAGAAGCAGCCAGGCATTTGAGGCCAGCCAGGGTGGAGGTGGCGTTCTTCATCTGAGAGCACTGAATATATCTGACCTCCCTCAGAAAGCTTTACAGTCATAGCCTGGCCTGGCCTACACAGACGCCCAGTCAAGTAGATCTACAATCCCACTGCCTTGCTCCCATGAAGGGGATTGGAGAGCCTTAGTTAGCACCATCGCAAACGTCGGTCCGTGGAGTGTATTTGAAGTTGACACTATATGAAGAAAATTTGTCTCACTGCAGGTTCATATGTGATGAGAAATATATATAGGAGTGATTGATAAAAAACACAATGTAGCTAATCAATTAAGTGTAGTCAAGTTATGTCCTGATGTGTAGATTCCAAAAGAGCATAGCCACCTTTAGCATGTGACATTATAAATAACTCTGCGACAATAAACACTACCCTGATAATTGGGCCATCAATCAAAGAGATGTCGAGGGCTTGGGTGGATTCAGAGCCCACAGGGTTCTTTGCTAGCCCTCAGCCCCACCACGTTGACAGCTGGAGTGGAAATGTATAAGCCAAGCCCCAGGCACCGGATCCGGCTCGGTCATGGATCAGCATCCTGGAGTCTGCACCGGAAGCTGTGCCTTCACTGGTTGCGCCACTCTGGCATTTGCTGTGCAGTGTCTGCTGAAAGAGCTAATGACAGGGATTACAGTTAGCTCCCAGTGGTTCTGAGAGAGTTAAGTCTCCAACTGACCCAGTACTAGTTTACTGAGTAGCCAGAACACTGCCTGGGGGATTGAGATAAAGAGTAAGAGAGGACAGACAGGAGACAAGCTGTTTTGACTCTAAGGGCATATACAAGAGCCAAATCAAGGAGCTGGTCATCAGGCCTCTGCATACCTCAGGAAAACCTCACAGCTGGTGGTGTCCACCTAGCCCAATAGGTACTGTGACCTTGGCCATGACCTGATCATGTTTGTCGACAGGGAGTGCTGTGAATTAAGCATAACATCATTTTTCTCTTCGCCGTAATGTGTGAATGGATGATTTTTCACATGTGAAGCCTAGTGATGGATGACTAGCCCCTGGTAACTCATTCACCAGTTCCCTGAATGCCCCCAGAGATCCACTACCATATGGTCTGTGATTTCAGTGCATGTTCCTGGAGGCTTGGACAACCTATTTATGATATCAGAAATAGTTCTCCTTATCAAGCTGAACGGGTCACATATTTTGGAGTAGTGGACAGTGTTGTGTGTAGTGTTGTTGCAAGGATAGGAATCTTCAGAACGAACCCAATTTTACAAAGAGTCTTACTGCTATTTTCCCTGTAAATAGAAGTATTTAAATGTTACTAATACTGCTCTAGACTCTTACAGTGAGCTTTGAAATACTGCCAGTTCTGTTATCCTTTACCTGTCCAATAACAAGCTTTACCTGTCCAATACCTGTTCTACATGAGCTTTACGGGACATATAGGCCTGACATTTATAATAAACCCTCCTTCTCCCTCACCCCGCACCCTTCTCTCAGCCCTCTCTCCCCTCCCCTCGCCAGAAAATGTCATAGTTTCCAGAGCAGGGAGGAGAAGGCAGAGCAGGGAGGAGGGGGCACATTGAATGTAACAGGACCACAGCAACTCATACAGCCAATAGAGCTCTGAGGGATTGTTTCCGTAGGTGCTGCCCCCCCCCCCCTTCCATCTCTCTCTGTCTCTCTCTCTTTTTTTTCTTTTTTTTTTCCCCGATAGTCCTCTCTCCCAACCCCCTGTGACCCTTCTCAAGGGGCCCCTCACGTCTGAGCAGAGTTGGAGCTATTTTGCTCAGTTTGTTGTGTGTGTCTGTGTGTGTGTGTGTGTGTGTGTGTGTGTGTGTGTGTGTGTGTGTGTGTGTGTGTGTGTGTGTGTGAAGTTTGGGGGTGGGGTTGATGGGGGGATTTGGCAGCTCCTTTGATCACCAAAGCATAAACAAGAGGGGGCTTGAAAATGGGTGGCTTTGTGTGTGGGGAATGGGAGAAGTGCTGAGTCAGGCTTCTCTCTCTCTCTGTGCTGGGACAGAGAGCAGACAGGCAGGCAGGGATTACCTCAGAGGCCAAGAGAAACTCTGGATCTCACACTTCACTCCAGCTGCTGACATATCTGTGCTAATGGCACTTTTGGATTAAATTAACATTGTATTGGCTGAGTTAGAATAGGGTGGAGTACTTTTTACTCTCTACAGAATGTGATGATAGAACCCAAAAGTCGCATACTGAATAGGGATTAACATTTCAATTGCAAAATTATACTATAAATAAATAATGTGAATGCTTACATGTATAATGTTGGTAAGGCCATGTTTATTTGAATCATTCAATGATTGTTGTGTGTCAGAGTGTTGTCCTTGCATTATTATGTCTTGAGTATCCCAGCCATTTGCATGAAAGGAAGGGTTTCTTAATGGATAGTAAAAAAAACAAAACAAATGAATAGTGGGGTTTTGGGTCGTAGCTCAGTCTGTGCTTTTGTCAAGAAGGTGAAAGCTTTGTAAATGTGGCGCCAGATTGTTAAAGCCCCTGACACTCCACTGTGTCCGAGCCGCTTCCAGGAAAAAAGACCCCCTGTGTTGAGCCCTGGGACTGACCCCCCTGAATAGAGAGGGTCCTGCTCGGGAGAGGAGGGTTTCCTGTATTAGCTTTCCATCTTAATCAAGCAACAAGTACCAACAAAGCACTAATTATCAATGCCTTCACAGCACGCAAGACAATGTGGTAACCCAGTCCCCCCACCCGCCCTCTCAGGGAAAGACAAGCCATAATAGATGGAGCAACAGTGTCTGAAGTTGGTTGCATTGCATTCAATCATTGCCTCCTTAGTGTGCAATGCAGTTTACTGAATGTTGTTCGGGTTGCTCCCTTGCAAAGGTTTATTTGCCACTTCTGGTGGATAATTAAAAGATTATCATGTAATTTGATGTTCCTATTCGAAAGTAATTTTTAAGTTTGCTCTTAATTATTTCCATAGATACATTTCTACGTTTCATTACATGTTGTTGCTCTCTCTTTCTTTGTTACTGAAGTCACCTTGACCAGTCCACCACCTGGCAGGACCCTCGCAAAGCCCTTCTCCAGATGAACCAGGCTGCGCCTGCCAGCCCTGTGCCAGTACAGCAACAGAACATTATGAGCCCAGCCACCGGTCAGTACCAATCTTGAAATACCTACTCTTGGTACTCTTTTAATAGAGTAATAATACTGTTACAACTACTGAAGGAACAAGGGAAGAGAAAAAAAGACTGTACTGCCGAGCAGCTCCACAAACATGTTGGACAGGACTAGTCAAGTTCTCTCTACCTTCAACCTTACCTGGGGCAAATTCCACACAGGTTGTACTGAGGCAGCTCTTGTTGGTGACTTTTGTACGTGTACACGTGGATATTTGTGTACATGTCTACACTCAGTTCGGAAGCTTAATTTATATTAAGTCGGGGACTTTGAGTTTGATGTAACACGTGTACATGTATAAAAGAGGACAAGGTCATTGCTACCCTACACTATGGTGTTTGAGTGTCAGCATACTCATCCATATATAGTTTTGTTTACAATTTGGTAATCTGTTCAGTTTCACTGCCAGCCTATTTCAACACAGTAACACTCTCATGTGCAGTGAGTGTGTATGCAAGTTTGGTATAGTGGTTCCAAAGCATAACTTGGCCTGTTCTCCCTCAGGTCCTCTCCCTGATGGCTGGGAACAGGCCATTACCTCAGAGGGCGAGATATACTACATCAACCACAAGAACAAAACCACCTCTTGGTTGGACCCAAGACTCGACCCACGCTTTGGTGAGCTCAACAACAGCTATTTATTTTATTTTTTCTAAATAATCTCCTTATGGAAAAATGGAGAACAATGGACAATAATTGTACTTGAGTGTTCGCAACTTTTTTCAGTTATTTTTTACAACGCTGCATTAGCATATTTAATGCGACTGAAATTACATTATAATGGTTAGTGCAGATAAGATGGTTCAAACAAACTACTTAGTGATACTGTTGAATTCACTCAAGTGCCCTTTTCCCCTTACAGAGCTTAGCTCAGTGATGATTCACACTTCATTTCACTCCACAGCATGGTTCTGCAGTGACTAGTTGGACCATTACTTCATTAAAACCACATTTCAACATCCCCTTATCCCAGTGATACTACAGACATGGCTTAACCAAGTCAAAGGGAGAGGAAGAAACATAAAACAGCATTCAACCCTTTTGTTCACCATTTTAGGGTTTTAGCAACAGCTGAGCTGGCTATTAATCCCCCAGGCAGGCGGAAAGGTAGAGTTAGTGTTTCACAGTTTACTTATGCAGTGTTGGTGATGGTGACAGCCACAGGTACATGTGGTCAGAGTTCCTTTTGGCCATGGGAATGAGCTAATCTCTTTGTGTGCTATGAAGGCTTAGAGATGAAGGCTCCTGCCTATGTCACTGGGACTCATTTACGCTTGAGGTGCCATCCCTTCATTACTGAGTTGCTCCCCAGGGAAGCTCACACTGCTCATAAAGGCAACTTGTGTGAACAAGCGCACAGTCTGTTATTTTGTTTAAATTTAGCAATATTGGTACAGAACCACTGACAGACACTTTAGAGAGCAGTTTCTGTGCAAGTACGTGCATGCCCAACTCTGAGGCTGACAAACAGACTTACTGAGAGAGGAGGAGAGAGGGAGGAGCAGGGAAACTGGGGAGGGGAGTCGGCTCAGATGGGTTAAGCTCTTTGAAGATTTATAAGTCTTGAACGCACAAGCCTGGTGGGCCCCTGAATCAGAGACGTAATGAAAGGGGGGAAAGAGAGGAAGAGAGGGAGCAAGAGAGACTGAGAGGAGCAACAGGGTTAACTCATTCTGTGCCACAGCCAACAGGCTTTTACCTTAACAAGTGTTCATTCTCCAAGACTAGTCATTTTAAAACCACACTTTTTGACCTCAGATTTATTTTTTATTTTTTTAGTAAACATGAACATGCATCAAGTTATCTATTACTGAATTTTTGACTACTTTGGAAAACTACTAAGTACTGTACATTTCAGACAACTCAATTAGATATTTTAAGTTTGGCAACTATTTGACAGAAACGCATCCAGATACTGTATGTTAAATGCTCCTCCTTTCAAGTTCTTGTTTATGTATGGGATTTGGCTGTCCAGATTCAGAAAGCTCTGCACTGCTGCTATGTGGTTCTCAAATCATAAGCCAGCTGCTTTGATAATGGGGGCTAATTTGAGCTCTGAGAAGAAAAGCTCCAGAGTGCCTTTAACTGAGGGCTGTTGCCGGCTGGCTTTCCCCTGCGTGAGGCCCAGTGCAGGCGCAGCCCCATCCTGCCTTAGCTCCAGACAGACTTGAGTCTGTGCCAGGCCTCTTTATTCTGTGGTCCAGCTCTTAATCTGTTCCAGACCTTTTCAGTCAAAGAACTCCAGTGTGAGAGGGGAGGTGGGGGCAGGGAGAGGCAAGGATAAAGGGGTAGAAAAGAAAGGGAGGAACAGATGAAAAATGCCGACGGGATAAGCATGCGTTCCCTTTAAGATCCGAGGAGGTGGTGAGCAGCAAACAAGCCATGGGTGCACTGGGGCTGAGTTCAAAAGGGGGCTGGCCTATGAGAGTATACTAGAACCCTCATGTTGTTTTTCACACATCCTCTGGAAGAACAGCAAGGAGAAAATACTCACAGAGCCTAAAACACACATGCTTTGTTCCTCGGTCTTTTTGTATGTTGTGCTAAAGCCTCGATGCCAATCTTTGTTCCACCGTGAGCTATCAGTCATGTGCTGCTGTTTGGTTCTGCCTTTGCTATCATAGCACTTTACCAATGAGGTTGGCACCTTATTGCCAGGCGCTTAATGATGTCACTCTTGCAAAGTGCTCATCGTTTCCAGTAGGCTTGTGGGCCAGCAGTGTGGCAGCTTGACAGCACTTTCCATAGATCACATTGGAAAATGTCAAACACATTTAGCGTTTTATATTTACATATTAGTTTATAAGAATATGAAAATGCAATGTACTTTTTGAAAACCCAGAAACCCTCTCGAATGTATACACTAAACTCATTTCCAGATGTGTCTGGCCTACACTGTTGGTGGTCAACTTGTTCTTAGTCCCTATAGGATAGACTATAGGCTTCAAGGTAGACCTGTATTTTTTTTATTGATCTCAGTCAGTGTTAGGATGTATTTAATAGCCTTTTGTGATGTAAGATATTAAAGAGCCCTTGTATCTCTTCCTAGCTCAATGTCTTCCCACTTGGGCTTATCTCCAGGCTGGAAATGCAACACCCCCGTAAGAGCCTTTTTTAACTTGTTAAATCAACACCAGACAAATATTTACCCAGGCTTCAAAGGTGCCGTGCGCTGGTCATTTATAGGGCACTTCCCACAGAAGGCACTCCCTCAACTCTACCTTCTTTGGGAGGGAGATCTCTTGCTCAAAGAGGCCTGCCCATCAATGGGATGCTCTGATAAGGGCTCTGGTGCAAGCTTGTCATGCTGCAGAGGAGCGTGAAGAGGACAAAAGGCAGACAGCATTAACCTGTCCCTTATCATAAACATTATCTGCCCCACCACCCACAGCCTCAGGCCCCAGGCCAGCCCTCCACAGCTCCACCCAAGCTCTGTAGCCGACTCATTCACCCCAAGGTGAATGAGTCCTTCTTTCCCATTTGCACCACGATGGAATCCCCGGCCAATGTTTCCCCGCTCCCCGAATTTGTCGTGTCCCTAAAGAAGCCCTTGACCCGCATTTCAATGGTGGCTCAAAGGAAAGCTGCTGTGTCTGTTGACATGTTCTGGGGTCTAGTGTGGTGACGGATCAGGGGATCGTTTTCTTTCCTCACGTTGCTTTGCTTTGACTTGTTGCTTTGCTCCTGACAAATCAACCATGGGTGAAGTGGTCTATGTGCACCAGCTTTGCCCTGGGAGGTGCTAATGGTGCCCTGATAATGGACAGAGATCTAGCCACAAAGACTTTGTATCAGGAGTAGATAAGGGAATAGAGAGAGAGAAGTACAATCTGTCAGGGCTGGGCTGCGTGTGGGGGAGGGGTGGCCTGTGCAGCAGTGTGGGAGGTGGAGCCGGGAGGCAGGGCTGGGTCTGGGGCTCTGCAGCTTCCCAGGGTGAGCCCTGAGCCGTGGCTCATTCAGCCTCTCAGATAGTGTAAACAGACAGTGATTGAATGGTGATGAGCAGAGCCGGGATATGGGCATAACACCGTAAGAGAAAAGCAGCACTGCATGAAAATTGCGCCCCTGTCAAGGCTTTGTTTTCATTGGTGCCTCAAGCACATAAGTAAACAGTGATCCTCATTGGCTCCATTACAGTAACACCTCTTGTGGTCAAGAACATTTGTTCCTTTTTCTCGGTGGTGATAAAATGCGTGGCTGTTTTGCATATATAGAGTCTTGGTGTTTTACATGTGTATTGGCCAAACAATCCCTGTGAAGAGCTGAAAGAGAATAAGATTTTTCATGACATCAGCTGCAAGGTACAGCAATAGCCTAAACACAATTGTTGATACTGATATTTGTTAATTGTCAGTGCTTAAGGTTTCTACATTCGCTTGGAAGCTTACAGAAACCGAACGCAATCTTCAGTGTCTAGAAGACCTAAATGACTAACAGGCATGAGTTAAGTTGAAGATGTCACTGTGCGAATTGTAGCCAGTTACAGCTGTTACTCTAATCTAAATCAATGCATGTGAAATGCTCCTGTTGGCTTGTAAAACAAATCACCTATAGTATAAACGGTTAATCTACCAGAGAACTGTGTAGGCGTTTTGAAGAAAAAGAAACCCATCTGTAATGAGTAATGCTGAAACTTAAAAAGCCTGTTATCATTAGGAAGTAGAAAGACATCAAGTCTTACAGGAAAGATTCAGAGGCATTGCGAAATACATCTCTTGGGATTTCCGTCACCTACACAACCTGCTTCACTGGCTTTGTGCTAAACACATGGAGGTTGACCCTATTCTCTGTCTACAGCATTCTGCAAACATTCTGTCTACAGGTCACTTTAATTTATTCTATGGAAATGTTGGGTCTTTTTTCCTGTGGTACTGATAGTGAAAATGAATGGCATCATTTCAAACCTGTCCTTTTCTCTGTTTCCTTCCCGGCAGCTCTAAACCCTCAGCGTATTACCCAGAGTGCCCCAGTGAAGCAGGGCGGCCCGCTGCCTACCAGCCCCCAGACTGGAGTCATGGGAGGTAATAGCCAGATGAGGCTTCTGCAGATGGAGAAGGAGAGGCTAAGATTGAAACAGCAGGAGCTGCTTCGCCAGAGGCCCCAGGTCAGTAGTCCTCAGCTCAGGCCACACACATCTATACATGATGTTGTGATGGGACAAAAGCCCTTAGCCTGGTATCGCCATACTAATTCGTAAATGGAACCTCTCAGGTCATTTTTCATTTCCAAGGGACGATATCAACGAGCGCAGGCCAAAATGCCTCTGAAATGGGAAATCATTTGATAGAACCAATCAGAGCAACGCAACGTCATCTTGGTTGTTTACAAAAAGGCCTCAACAGCGCTCCTCTGTGCAGTCAGCATTTTAAACCTTCCCCATATCTGATAAACAATTGTGATTGGCTCAACCATATTCTGGTCAGAGGGAAATCGATTTGAATGGGAAGGTGGCCAGTCCCATCTGCCAGAGCAATTAAAACATGAGCTGCCAGATTTGTCTGCCTCCTGGCTAATAAGCCCTATCCCCTCATTCAGCAACTCTTGATCAATGCCACACTACCTTTCACTGAGGTGAAGTGAGTCATATGTAGTCATGTGACACTTCCTTCCTCTGTTGGTGTGTCACCGTCCCACACACAGTGTTGTGATAGTGAGCTGGCTAGTTTACAAAAGGCTGGACCAGTGCTAAAGAAACAGCTTTATAACCATAAACCTGGTTTCCTGTTGGCTTTGTTTGCTATATCATTAACTACTGTATTGTGGAAAAACGTCAGTAAGTAGGAAGTTCACAGAGAAGAGCTTGCGAAGATGGAGCTGAGTGTGCACACTGTGTGCACATGCACGTGTGAGCATGTGGAGTATGGGAGTCTGCTTGTCTGTGCCTGCTGAAAGTAGTATGTAGGGGTGTTTTATGGGGAGAGAGTTTGAGAGTTAAAGAGGGGTTTGGGGGAAGGGAAAGGCCACCTTAGCTGCCCCTCTTAAGGAATGTAAACATACTTTTGAGTCTCCTGCAACAGGCCCTCCTGCAGGAAACCAAAATAAACAGACATGGTTAGGAGATAGGATATCTACTAGACAGAATCAACATATTGATCCTTTCAAACCGCCAAGAGCCTTCACAGGTGTGAATTGTTCATATTGATCGTGCAGACTGTTCTGTCACTTCTATTGATAAGAACATTTGAGGGAAGGGTAACTCTTTATTTTCTTTGATGAGGCTACAAGGCAGGGAGTCCTGGTATTAGTCATCATTAGTCAAAGGGTGATCTGCAGCCAGGCGAGGTGTTGGCTCTACTTTGAACTGTCTTGTGAAATAACAGGTTAGTAATGCATCATCTGCCCTGCCTAAACTGACCACACAGTGTGATCTGTGCCATCAATAATGTAAATACCTGGTGACGATTCTGTGCTGATTTTTGATCAGTCATGCGTGCAGACAGGGCTGTAAAACCATGGATGGTTACAGTAATCAACTTTCATAATCCTTTGTCTGCTCAACCCACAAAACACAATAAACACCTCACTTTACCACATCTCACAGAGAAGTAAATACTTTTTGATTCACTGTTGTGTCACACCAGACATATTTGGAGTTCATACAGTAGCACTGGTGGGGTTTGTCTGGAATGTTTCATTTGATGGACAGCCAAGCAGAAGTACATTGTTTACCAAAAAGTGCCACAGGTATGGGGTTTATCTGTGCCCAAATAGTGTGTTTATACAAAAATGCCATGTGCTTCAGTAGTATCTGTATCGGGGGGGCAGATGGCTGAGCGGTTAGGGAGTCGGGCTATTAATCAGAAGGTTGCCGGTTCGATTCCCGGCCGTGACAAATTATGTTGTGTCCTTAGGCAAGGCACTTCACCCTACTTGCCTTGGGGAGAATGTCCCTGTACTTACAGTAAGTCGCTCTGGATAAGAGTGTCTGCTAAATGTAATGTAAATCTGTTGACGGAACTAGAAACTCAGCATGATGTTAGAGAGGGTCGAGCCATCTGATCTGGTCTTTCATAATCCCTAGACTTTACTTTGTATACAATAACCAATGTAGTGGATATAACACAGTGAACTCAGACCAGCAGGATGTTTCGGCGCACAAGGAAGTCATGTTTTTAGGAACTCACATTGTCTTCAGTGTGTAGGATCAAGGGAATGTCTCAGTAATGTTAACTAAAATGGAGCGTGTATGTTTGTGTCTACAGGAGCTGGCTCTGAGAAACCAGCCTCCGACCAGCATGGAGCAGGACGGAGGCCCCCCCAACCCTGTGTCCTCGCCTGGGATGGCCCAGGATGCCAGAACCATGACGGCTAACAGTACTGACCCATTTCTCAACAGGTGAGTTTTATTTTACATTTCTATTTTAAATAGATGCATTTCACTGCCAATTGTAATAATAACATCCAAACTTGCAATAGTAAACAACAAAGATAGTGTTTAGGAGCCTGGTAATGGAAATCTCCATGTTTATTATGGGCTTGTGTTTAGCTAGTAACTGTGTGTCCTGTCAGAGGGTGTGTGTGTGCCTGGCAGTGGAGGGAGTTTGAGCCCTGGTGGGAACTGCCTGAGTTACACAAGTAGTAAACAAAAGGCCGGTCTTTAGGCTTAACAGTCTTCTCATGGGTATGAGTCATGCAGACCAATAGACTGCTGGAAGTGGTTGCACAATGTTGACCTCTGCTGGACAAGTGGTGTAGCTCTCACTCTTGTGGACATACAGTATATTAAACGTATCGTATGCCACAGTTAACACACCATAGATGCCTGGGGTGTGGTGCGCAAAGTAGCACAGCTCAGTGCCTTGCAATGAATGGATGAGCTGGGGGCCGAGCAGAATAGCAAGCAGCCCGTGAGAACATGTGGGCCAGTCAGTAGACAGGCCAGTCTGGGGCCCCCTCCCCTACTCTCTACTGCACCCAGCTCTTCCCCTGTTTTCCCTCCCTCCCGTCCTCTCCCCCTCCTCTCCGCTCACAATGGTCTCATTCATCCTGCCACTGCCATACTCTGCCTACACATTTCTCTCTGCTAATTAGTATAGGATTGTCAAAGCTCTCTCTCTTCCTCTCTCAATATGTCCCTCCGTTTCTCTGTTACTTCCACTGTGTGTGTGTGTGTGTGTGTGTGTGTGTGTGTGTGTGTGTGTGTGTGTGTGTGTGTGTGTGTGTGTGTGTGTGTGTGCGTGTGTGTGTGTGTGTGTGTGGGGGGGGGGGGGTTGTAGAGTAGAGGATTTTGTAGTGAGATATTGTTTCTTCTGAATCTCTAAACAAGTTATCATGCAGTGAGAGGCCTTTATGTTAGTAGCCTGCACTCTCATTGAAATATGAACTAGAATTGGAATACAGTTTATATTCACATTTAGTCATTTAGCAGACGCTCTTATCCAGAGTTTAGTTCCAATTGGATCAGAAGTTTCTACAGATTCACTGGGGATTTCACTTTGACCCTTTTCTCCGTTTTTGTTCCTAGTATGCCATTGTTCTGACTCATGTTTTGCATTTATGCGTCTTATGTGTACAGCGGGACCTACCACTCCAGAGATGAAAGCACAGACAGCGGGCTGAGCATGAGCAGCTACAGTGTCCCTCGCACTCCTGACGACTTCCTCAACAGTGTTGATGAGATGGACACAGGTGAGAACACATGAACCATTCAGTGATTCAGACACACACAGGTCGAATGGTTATTAATGCTCATGTCTCTTTTGTTATCAGGAGACTCTCTTCCAGCCTCTTTGGCATCGCAGACAAGCCGTTTCCCAGACTACCTTGATGCCATTCCGGGCACAGACGTTGACCTGGGAACCCTGGAGAGCGAGAGCATGGTGGTGGAGGGTGAGGAGCTGATGCCAAGCCTGCAGGAGGCCCTAAGCTCCGACATTCTCAATGACATGGAGTCTGTGCTGGCAGCCACCAAGATTGACAAGGAGAGCTTCCTCACATGGTTATAGAGAAAGCCACTGTCCTCACTCTCCGACGCTCTGATCTGCTGCCTTCTCTCCAACCTGTGAAGGATGCCTGATGCTTCTGAGACTTTTCAGCAGCCCTTTTGCAGACATCTCTCTCTCTGTTTTGCCGTACGAGGCCAAACTCTGTAGAGTCAGCGGTCCTTCTCTTCTGTCGTTTTTTTTCTCTCGCTAGTTTACTTCTTATATCTCTTTTATTTGTCTGTGTCTTCAAGGCTGGCCCATGAACAGACAATTATTCAAGGGTCCCCAAATCTTTCACATGGCTGTCCATACAATCCATCTTGGGTGCCTCAACCCCCCTTCCATAGATGAGCTGGGCATGTGCATGTACTTTTCAGACAGGATATCCATCATCATCTGGAGCCTCTGGTGCCTCATTGTTTTGAAGTACAGTGTTAAGCAGCAATACTGTGTTTGAGACTATTGCTTCGAGCTCAAAAAACAAACATTTTAACGTTGGCCTTTTACACTTAAGACCTTCTTTCTGTCTTTTTTTCGGAGCCTGAGAAACCAAAAATGATGTATCTGAAGTGAATAGAACAATACTGATTTGGAATTAAGGTAACATGAGACCCAGTGAGGACGTGCTGTCTCTTGGGGGGATTGTGGTGGAGGCTGGAGCCTGGGGGACCTACATAACTGCTTGGCTGTGCCAGCGAGTCTAAGTTAATCCTTTGTCAAATCAAGTGCCTTCAGTTGTATTTTTTGAGAGAGGAGCGAAGCAAAGCATTACCAAGTTTCTGTACTGCAGTATGAAGCAGTAGAGAAGACGCTGCATCGTGAACACCAACCACACTCTCCATTACCTACACTAATGATCAATAATCAAAAATGTATTTCTGTTTTATAAAACATATTATAATGGAACTGACTCATTTGTATTTCAGACTTATTTGAGGCTGATTCTGTCTTGTTTTATCTTTAAAGAATATTGTATGTTAGGTTATTACATGTGTTATAGATCAGACTGCTTATTTGCTGATACTTGTTTTTAGGTGGATTTATACATTTTAACAGGGTCACCTTTCAGCACATCACAGCAACAGATTTTATTCACAGAGAGGGAATTTTCAGATTTACAAATTACAAACTTTGTTTCCACGTAAACAGTTCTATATGACTTTAGTAATATTGTACCCATATATATTGCGTTGTATCCCTGTTGTGCTATAATATGCTTCAAAATGAACCAAAATAAGAAACTAAAAACAAAAAAAAACAAACAAATGCACTTGGATCCATTAGAAGTCTAAACAACAGGGAATGAGTGACATTGCATGTAACATGTCGAACGGATGTATCTTGCTGGCCTGTGCCATTCTGTGCTGTGCTGAAAGGAAGAGGCTGCTCACAGATGATGGTTAGGACATGTTTTAGCTGGTCAGAGGAGGGTGATATGAGGGTTAGAGAAGTAGAGTAGAAGTTAGCCAGGGTTTGATCGGTAAATGGTGAGTTACACAGACTGTATGTAAAAAATATCAAAAACAATCAGCTATGATTTCAGTCAGGAATTGTTGTGGCAGATTCCAAAGAGTTTTTTTGTTGTTGTATGTTTATTTGTTTTTGTCATGATTCTCTCACGTATCATCTCCCTTTTTGAACAACAGACAAAATGATTTGATTTGTTAACTTGTGTAAGCCTAAATGTATAAGCTAATGAGAAAATGATGTACAGTTGAATTTAAGTTTTTGATGGAGACGTGAGTAAATCTAGCTAAGAGAGCTCATTTGTAGATGTGATGGTGGTATTGACTGACTAACACGGTGAGTTGTAGAACAGAAATAGTATGGTTCTTCCAGAGTGCTTGTTGTGTCACATGTTGTTTACATTCGTTTGTATCTAGAGGACACTACAGCAAAAGTTAAATACATTTAAATTCTAATAGTTGCTTTTTCTTCCTCATCAGAATATGTGCATTATTAGATGTTTACAGTATGAGTACACTATCAAAATGTGTATATAGCAGATCAACAGCCTTCTCTAGATGTTTTTTTACCCAGTAACATCTAGTGACTTGTGACATTGAATGCATTGTCAGTTGATGTTAACTGCATAGATGCAGTGTCAACTTTACAGAACAAATGTACAGATCGGAGACAGATTGTGTTATTGTGGGAATTGACAACTAATTCTGGTTAAGACTTTTCCACTCAGATTATATTTATCTTGCATCAAGTATGTTGCTGGTGGCTAAAGATGGACAAACAGTGTTGGTGTGTGAAAAATGCAACTAAAGTGACTTTTTAAAGATGGTGGTACAGTACACTACAGTGCTTATATTGCACGACTACAGAATTTTAACTATAAATTATGTATTTGTCACAGAAACCATGATTCTATGCTTAGTTAACGTGTTGTTGTCTGAATATTGTAGCTGTTTACTGTCTTTGTAGAAGTAGAACTAATCACACAAGTTAAAGGATTGGTATTTAGATATTTCTAAATGCACATGAAATGACTTTATATTCAGCAAGTTGTGATCTGTTAATTTTTGATAGATACATATGTGCATGTATTTTAGAACCATAAATTCTGTTACATTATATCTCTTTCTATAATACTTTTAAATTGGCCTGAAATAAAGTATATACTTTGTTATTGTTGTCTTGTGACATTCTACACACTGCTTGACCTAACAGCAGCTCACAACAAAGATAAATTATTTGTATAATCAAACTCGTCTCAAATAAAGATGCGTTTATTGTATTCAAAATTATTTATTTGTTACTTTAGAGACCAAAAATCAAATAATACATGTTGTGTGATGCTTTATCATGCATACTCTATATCACAAAATATACATTTCACCAAATAACCTTCAAGATCAGTGGCTAATTTAATTCAATGCCATAATCTGTAGGTCGCCTACTGTCCCAGGATGTAAGCTATATGATAGCCTCATGCTCCTCCCTCCTGAAAGGACAACACAGAGCAGTACATTTAAGTATATGATGATGAATGACATCATTACGGAGAAGAGGTTAGTCCACTTACAGGGTACGGTAGCGTACATCCTGCTTGGTGCACGCTAGTTTGTATCCAAGTGCGATGGCCAGTGTGAGGATGAGGGCCAGCATCATCCCTCCCAGGAAGCTGCCTGCATCAAATTTGGAGGGTGCACGGGGATGGATAGTTGTCACCAAAGCAATGCCTGTCAGGAAAGATCAGCAGCTGATATGATGCATCTGTTCTTCTCTTTTCAAACTTAAACACAAAATATGAAAATGTTTACATTAGCTATAGTTTGATATCCCCCCTTCACCCCCCGGTACTTTGTATTTTAGTATTTTTGGGAAAATCTTTTTCTTCTCCAATACCTGATGAGGTGGCTGTAGATGGCTTAATTTGCGTTTTCAGAATTGCTTCTGTCTGTATAGTGTAGGATGGATTTGTGGTAGGATTCCCCAGCGGTGTAGTGACAGGTACGCTGTCCCCTGCTTTTGTTAAACCAGAGTCAAATCTTGCTGATGATGCAGAATCCGATGCTGGCAGTGAAAAAATGTAAGTTTAGAATTCACAATATTGTACCTTGCTTAAGCAGTGTACTTTTTAGATCAAGTTTGCGACAAAAACAAATTGGTCGCAGGCTACCAACACATTTATTTTCAATCAAAAGATGTCAACACAAGTCATGACAGGTTTCGTTTCCAAGGCCTCTTCTACTAAAGCTGTGCAGAGATGGATGTTTATGAGTTGCCACTCATTCAATGCGACAAGGTTGGCGGTGGGGGGAGGGGTGTTGTACACGTACGCAGCATGAAGTTAACCTGTCATAATATAGCCTACTCCTTCAAACCAATTTGTAAAATGCTATTTTACGAACAAAAGGAAATAAAAAATAAGTAAAAGGACATAAAATGGCGTACTTTACTTACCCCACCAAACTGACGTGAAAGCCACCATGATGTGCAGGGCATTCAGTCCGAACATTTTTGTATTGTATTTATTGAATTCGCGAAATGTTATGTTTTGACAACAAACCCAACTGGCCGTGGCCGTCACAGCAGTTATGTCATTGCTAAGAATTATATCTAACTTCTGCGGGAAACAGACAACTTACGGATTCGTTGACGACGTTGAAACTGTAGGAAAATGAGGTCAGAAAGCGAGCAAAGATTTTTTGTCATCATGGAACTTTAGGTATTGGATTTCAGGTTCTGAACTGTCTGTCTGGTCTATGAGGTGGAGCCTGTTTTTGTTTAACTCCCCAAAAATCAGACAAGGCCTTGTAAGCAGAGATAGGGAGTTACAAAATACAAATACTTTGTTACATAAACTGTTATTATGTAGCTGTTACACAGTTTTACACTGTAATTGCAGTATCATTGTTATGCACTGAGAATGACACTATGACTGCTATAAATTACAGACTATCCAGTTTATGCAAATGTATAATCTAACTCTATAACACTTGTAATACAAACTCAATGCAGCGTAGCCTAGGTCAATGACTCGACCGAGTCAAGCCAAAATACATTTGTAGACCAGTCCGGCCTGTGTTCCCTTTTCATGCCTCAATAATACATTCCATCAGTCAATATTAGAAATATTTGTGGGTTAAAATTAAGCTTGACAACCACCTCAGAAGAGTCAGAAACACACAGAACCAGTGTATTCAAAACCACTTTATTACTTGCATGGTTTATAATGTTTTATTCGGTTTCCAATAGATTATTAAATATTAGATGACAAATAAAATGGGTACAATTTTGACACACATCCAAAACTGTGTCAGGTGAGAATGCTTGAAAAATAATTAGGTAGAGCAAAGGAGTCTAATTAAAGGATATGTGGTCATTACAACATAATTGTATTATCATGCTCAAAAATGGTGAGCTCATTAAAAACACACAACTTGAAACACTAGATGGAGTTTGGAAGTATGGCAGGAACATATTTTTCACAGTGTGCATTCTGTTTGACCATACTGTTTGACACATGAAAGTCAGATAGAGTACTGTACTATCACAGAAAAGCAGGTTCTTATTCATTGGACCTTAAAACAATATAATTTTTTACAGGAATACACAAAACAATGCAGGATAACACTTTACCTCTACTTTACATTAATTACTAGTTGTGCCCATAGTAATACCTGTGATGCCAACCTTATATTTACATAGGGACTGCTATTTAATAGCATGGTATCACAGGGTTTAGTGACTTTATACATAACACAGGTTGAACAAGGTATGGGGGAAAGGAAGCTCTCCAAAGGTAAGTGATGTTAATATTTACAGTACTTTGGAAACACAACCATTGTTAACCCCTAGAGAGGCCCCCTCCCTTATGTCTCGTTCTTGCCTTACAATAATGCCAGTAAACCACCTTACAATGTAATTCCATTGGGCATAATGTTGTAACTACAGGTATTACTATACAGTTGCATAGTAATTAATCCCAACTAAAGGTTTACTGTTACCCAATGTATTTGGATAACAAATCATATGTTTTGTTTACAAAATTACATTTCAACATCTTTTACAAATCATATCCCTTACGAGCTACGAGGCTCATGGTTTGAATGTTTGTGTGTGTACAGAAAACTTTGTTCAAGTATGACTGCCCAGAATCTCATCCAAGTTTATATCTTTCATCCAGTCGTCATTCCCAGAGCCAGACTTGAGCAAAGAGTCTATGAAATCGGAGTCGGTGTTTATCCCTGGGACGGTGTTATCTCCCTCCTGGAGGAACTCAAAGGTCAGCCGGTTGACCCTGTTACTCTGGTAAGCGCTAGAGTTTTGGCTGGTTGTTGAAAATGAGCCTGCAGGTACCCTCTGTTCAGGAGAAGCTTGGTTCAGGTTACCCATGACTGATCGAGGGGGCATCATCGGCTGGCTAGCTCTGGGTGCTGTGCCTCTGATGGCAGAGTTCAGGGGAAGCATGCCTATGTCTGGTGCTACCTGGTTGGGTGGGCCAACATGCCTCTGTTGATAGTGGTGGGCTGTCATGTCCAGCTGGCCTCCCTGAGATTGCAAAGAATTGGGCAGCCTCCTAACACCCAGCCCAGGCCCCAAACTGGCCTGCTTCGAGCTGGAGGACCAGCCCATGTTACTAGTCATCATGCCTCCTAGTCCCTTCCCAGGCATGCCTTGTGACTGCTGCCCTACTAATGCCCTGGGATGTTGCACGCTATTGATATTACTCATTCCGAATGCGTTGCCCTGATTGTTAGACACTGGGAATCTGGGTTTGTTTTGGTTTACTCCAATTCTGCTCTGGTTATTGTGTTGCTGGAGTTGGCCAATACAGGAGCCTTGATGAGGGTCAGTCCCACTCCCAAATCTCCTGTCAGGTGTGGGGAGCATCTTAGCACCTGGACCATTGGACAGATGACAGGGCATGGGCTGGAGATCACTCTCAGGACTGCTGCCTGGCATAGACTGAGAAGAGTTCATTCCTAAATAAAAAAAACAGGAGTACAACTATGGGTTGGGGCATTGCAAAACAACCACACATTTAATCAGGCATATCCCAGCTTTAATGTTGGTACTGTATGATCTTAACCATCTACATTTCAGGTACGACATATGTAGTTGTTTTGTACTCCGACACTTGACAGTATGAATCACTTTACCTGTGAACAGACCTGACTGTTGAACTCCAACCATGTTTCTTGTTTGTTTATAATCTGGTGGTGGTCTGGTTAGATGACGGTTAAATTGGTCTTGTGTGCTGTCCTTGTCCTGAAAAACAGCATGATACAAATTATTATTACAATGGTTATATCAGCAAAATTAGTATCGTCAGTTACTTAAGCACATATCTCAGATGGTGATTGGTGGAAAAACACTGAATATACTGGGCATCGCAGCTCACCGAGTCATTGATAATGTGTTGTTGCTGGGTCAGTTGTCTCTGTATGGCTGGAGTCTTGCCTGGGGGCTTGTGTTGGCTGATGGGAGCTGGAGGTCGTTGCTGTGTTTGGGACTGAGCTGTCATGCCCACTAGACTGTCATTGGTGGGTAAGCGAGGTCCAAGTGCAATTCCCTGAAAGGAGGGATAAGGGATTTACGACACGCCAGGGACTGCAGTCCTCTAGTCTGCATCGATACTGGCTCAATGCACTACAGAGTCAATGAAAGTATGCAAGCACCGCAATACAGCAATGGCAAATACCCACTAGAGGGCGACCTTTAACCACAAATTGAAAGCACAAACGTGTGGTTACATTCTCATACAGGAGCCCTAGAAAACAAAGTGAGGGTGGGGGAGTATCCTCCTCCTCAGGGCAAGCTATTCCCCTGACAAATGTGTCTGATGAGAGTGGAAAGAATCCCTGAGACAGCAAGACAGTGTGCCGATGGGGAGTTTATGTCCAGCACCATGACTACCTTTCTTAACAAGCTGGGCAGTAGCCACCCTAACTGTGCTGGGTTTGCATGATGACATCTCCGTGAGATAGTCAGAAATACAGCAGCCAGATGCACATTAGGTGAAGAGGGGAATTTAAGTGAGAAGACAAACTTGATTTAATTTTGATACATAAGTTAAAATATTTGTTACACAACACATAGATCTACCGAGTACTGAGCTATTGCATAGCCAGATGTCTCGCATAGGATGACTCCAAAAGTGTGCTCCAAAGAGAAGAAAGGCACAAGGAAAGAGAGAAAGAAAAGGAAGAGCTCTCTGTCATCAGTGGAATTATTCATTTCTGGTGGCAGAGACAATGGTTTGTTTAAACTCATGTTCACTATGTTGGAGGGTTCATCAAGTGGACACAACTAAATGTCAGAATTATTTTTCTTTTCAAAAGAAATGTGTATCAATGGCTTTTGAACTCATACGTAGATTCTGAAATGTAATTAAAAGTATTCACAGAAGCAACACTATTTGTCTGGAATTAGTTGGCACGACAACCAAAACAGCTACTTACATCAAATTCAATGTAAAAGAAAATTAGTAGGAAGCAGTAAGTCCACCATTTGCATCCAATTATCAGCACCGTGAGAAATGATTGCCCTCACAGAAGTTCTTCCGACACAGCCAGACTGTCTTTCCATTACACTGGGATAGACTGATTTCACAGACCTTTTTGTTGCAAGAACAACCTCTGTGAGGGGTGTTTTGTTAGCATGTACAACTCAGTAATCCTCTCTTTGTCATCCTGACGTGTCATAAAGCTGTTTTCCATCATTTTCCCCTCTCATTCTTCACAAGCTTGTCGTAAATTAATACCACATGTGGCTTGGGCCTCAGAAAAGGAGTGGTGTGATTCAGCCTCCCATCCTGCGGCAGTGCAGTGCGGGGCCAGGCAGCTGACAGTGATCCAGGCCGGCTCTCACACAGCACTTCCTCCAGTCTGGAGCTAGGACGCTGTCCCAGGGGAGGGCCTCGGCATCTGGACTTGGCCACAGCTCCCTTTCCCAGGACACAAGCACTCCCTTCAGAGCGCCGTTAGTCAGAGCAAGCGACCTGGCACTCACAACCCCCCCACCACCCAACACCCCCCCCGGCGGCTCATATCCTCCTTACTGAGATGTTGTGCCACAAGATCATCAGCCACAGTTCCAAACAGTACTTTTAAATCCATTAAGTCGCTTGGTTAACATTGGCCCTTCTGTTTTGGGACATATTCCTGTACTTCATGACTTTATGGATTCTTTGTTAAATGTTGTACTATAAAATAAACCTTTGTTCAGCTTAGATGCAACGTTAAAAAAAAAAAAAGTTCAATGGAGTATTTGACTGTGAGAACAAGCAAACAAGAACCATAACTCACATCTTGAACTTCTCCCACTGGGAGGAAGTTCAGCCCTCCTCGCTGGTGTTCCAGGGGGCTCATGCACTGTTTTGGGATCTTTATTTCTATGGCATTGCTAATTCAATTCACTGTGGGAAGGGACGCCTTCTTTTCTACACTACAGTAGCTGGGAAATTAACCCAATCAGTGCCTTGAATAAGCAAGAATGATACATCACCGCATCAGATCAGAGTACAGAGGAGCATTCTCCCCACCATGTTCACTAGTATCATATTCACTATCCTAGTTGATGGTTCATGATCTGATTTGTCTCAACAAGCAAGACAATAATCACACCACTTCATGACCTTCAGGCGAACGTCTTCCCTTGGAATCCTTTTTCCAGCTTCTGGCTGATGTGTTATTAGGATGCTGAGAGCCAACCAAATATTTTGTAAAGTACTGTTGGAGGTTGTAAGGACTAAACATCCTACTGTGTTCATATCTGCATCTAGTGTTCATATCTGTGTCTATCTTCCTCATTCCCATCGTTAAGGAGCTTTTTATTAGATAAAGTGGTTGCAAGAGTCCTCATGTGTGGCTCACATGATCATTTCACACAAAGGCAACTAGAGATACTGTTTGTGCAAAAATGAAAAGGGGGATGTTCTAAATCCCCCCAATCATAACAAATCAGTGGTTCAACCTCCGGCACCGGGCTAAGCAGATTACTGTCATTTTCCACCACTTGTCCCTTGTAGCTAACAACCTCCAATTAGCAAATCCTGCTGTGCAAATCTATGCCCTGACGGAGAGCGTCCATGACAGGCAGATAAATTAGAAGTCCTGCATGTTAATCTACCATGCTCTGGCAGTCCGTGTCATCGTCAAAATGCTTCTGGGTGAAATACATATTCACAAGAGCCACGTTGACGACAAAGACACAAACAACTGTATCGTCAATGGCGACAACACCAAAAAACAAACGACTTGCATTGTTCCCTACGTTTTGAGACTGCATGCTGACTGCCATGAGCAAAGTGAGGAAACTAAGTAATGAGCTGGATTGCATGGCAGGCTTTCTGGGCAAACTATGCATCTTATTACTATGTCATCAGCAGAAAAAGAAGAGCTTATACTCTATTATTTCACAGTGCCGAGAGGTTCCAATTAAATATTGTAGCAAAGCATGATGTGCAAACCTTCAGTGCTATGTTCTGGAATAGCATAGTGATATATAGCCAAGTCTTATGAAAGAGAAAGCAGTACACCCGTGTAATCAGTCGGCAACTCCATTTCTGTCCAAAGAAATACATATTGGCCAATCTCTTTATTGTACTTTAACGTTTCTGTTTCTCATGTTTATCAGGTATTCCACAAAACACATTTCTTACTTGGTCTGTGATTTATTACCTGTCTTTGCTGGGCTAGTTTGAAGTGGAGCCCTGGTCCATGCTGATTAAGGGGGGTCCTCTGGGGCATGGCTTTGGGCTGCAGACACTGGACCCCAGACATAGCTACCTGGGGGTTCTGGTAGTGATGGGTCTGGTTCTGGGCTTTGGTGGATGGCTGTTGCTGGGATATAGTCTTGTTCAGAGGGCCTGTTATGATGGGGATCTGCTGGTTGACGGGGTGCGGGGATTTGGGGCTGAACTGCAGAATGGGCTTGCTAAGAACCTTCATGTCAATGTGATTGGAACCATTGTGTCCGTTAGACTTGAAGAGGCAGTTGTTGATCCCCTTGTTCTGGCTGCTGCTCATGGGGGGCAGGATGGAGCTTTGGGGACTGATCCTCTGCTGGGCGAGCGAGGCTGCCTGGTTGGACAGCTTGTCATGGGGGAAGGAGCTGCTGGAGGAGTGGGTGCTCATGGCTGGAGCCCAGCTGGTGCCCCCTCCAGGCTGAGTCTGCTGGTGGTGGTGAAGGTGGGAGTTGGGCTGCTGCTGGTTGGCTGCCATCTGTTTCAGCTGCTCAGCATGAGACACCTCTGGCCAGCTGGGCAGGCCTCTAGAGGGGATCTGGCTACCTGCCTTCTGTGCAGAGGTGATGGGAGAGGTGGAAAGGGAGGAGCTTCCCATGGTAAAGGAGGGCCCAGCGGAAGCAGGCCGGAGCTGAGGTGAACCGCAGTGAGTCTGGCTGTAATCTGGGGAGAACTCCGTCTTTATGGTCTTCTCCAACTGAGAGCACAGGTTGGCTGCCCCCGCTGAACTGGGCCGACCCAGGTCTAAACCGAACGCATCGTCGTGTTTCAACATTTTCTCAAACTCCAGGTCGTTAAGCGAAGGCACAGACTTGGTGAGCTCGTCAAACAAGTCCTGAAGTTCAGGATCAATCTGACTTCCCCCCTCATCTTTGAAGTCAAACACCATCATGCTGGGGTCTGCGGATGATTGTCCACATGACTGGACCTCAATGGGCTCTTTCTTCATCTCCTTAAGGGTCATGTTGAACAGATCAGAGCTTACGCCATGGGGCATCATGTAGTTCTTCCGCTGCAGACTGTTGCCCATGATGGAACCACCCTGCAGAGACTGGGACTGGCCAGAGCTGAAAGCACAGGGTCCATGACCCATCCCACTGTTCTCCATACGTGCACGCTTATAGCCTGAAGGTCCACCAGAGAGGTCATTTTGCTTGGGGGGGTAACCTGGAGCATGTCCTTCAATCTTCCTCCTTAACGACCCCTGGAGCTGTGGAGACACAAACACAATGGTGAGAAATCTGTCTAGAAAACATGTAATACCATGGCTTATTACAATTCCAGAATGTTTTTTCAGTTGTACTTTCATGAACTCTCTTGAACCAAGAAATCAGAGCAACGAGAGGGTAACCAACCGAACACTGCCTAACAATTTACTCAAAGACATTTTTGAAAACCTTTGTTATGGATTTCAAATCAAGCACAGTGCACGCCTATAACTAATGCAGCGTTCAAGTGTGGCCTGAAGAAAAAGGAACATTTAAGATAACAAGGGCCTCTATATATAATTATTGCCCTTCATTCAAACAGACTCTTTGATGTTGTAAACCAATTAAAATTATGATGATAGAATACCACTGCATTAAAACGTACTTCCAGCATTAAATGTCTTGGTGGATATTGATTCATTTTTACCATTTTAAAACTTGTACACATAATATGACCAACTGATATAACGTTTTTAAATAAACTTACAGTAACTCAACTGCAAATATACAGGACTATGTATAATCCTGTATAGTGGAGTTCATGTCATACCTCAACCCTAAGGATAATACTGACAGCAACAATGGTAAAACAGGCTTGGAGAATAATAACTTTAAATGCAGGAAAATGTAGCATGGAAGCAGATATATTTAGGAATGGTCTACTGTCGACAGCCAGAGAGAAGAATAAGGCCTTTATCTGTCTCCCTTATTTGCATAAATTATATGTTCCTCTTTTGTGCCTCTGTAAAGATAGCCGAATAATTCTTTGTATTTGAGAGGATCCTTATACCACCCCACCCCCCACCCCCACCCCTCTGCCAATGCGGCTAATAAGCCCATAGCGGCAACACACACAAAGAATGTTGTGAGCATGAAATACCAAGTCTAGAGTATAGAAGAAGATACATAGAAACTGAAATCACATTATCATAGCCAATCCTCCATATTACTTACTAAGATGTCTTTAATTTCCATTATGGTTGACTGTAATCATGACCCCTTGGGGACCCTTTGGGGACCCTTTGGGACCAATGAGACCATGACCCATTTATAAGATGTTGGTGTTACCAGAACTCCCTGTCAGTTACTGTGCTGTCTCCTAGCACAATGTTCAGTGGTATTGTCTACATATAGAAATGAGTCATTGTCTACTCATCATTTAATGTGTGATGCCAGTGAAGGAATAATGTGTTCATGTTCCACACCAAGCTGAGCTAAGGAGAGGAGTGTATCTGAATAGTGCAGATTTCACTGTGGGAACAAATCGGAGTCATTTCCAGTTGCTGGCACACATCACATTAGGATGATTCATTGCCTGAAGGCAGGGAGTGATTCCTGTATTTCACTGTGTTTATACTCTGCCAATGCCTGTTTTGCTTTTTGCGTTTGTTTGAAAATACATTGCCACATTTTAATCAACTCACACATATCTGTGACTCTGCAGCATGTAACCGGGCTCTCTTTTGTTTGCAGGGTCTTAAATGGGGTGGTGGTGAATGTCTGTTTGAACATACTGAGTGTAATGATATGGTGCGTGATGATGCCGCCTGGATTAGGTGCTGTGTGGGGACCGAGGGATAAGCAAAGCTGATATTACACAGTGTAAACATGGAAAACAGGGACTATATAATGGTACCTCTATGAAGAGAGGTTTAGTAGCAATGAAGAAAAAACATTAATAACTAAAGAGAAAAACGTAAACCTTAACTTGGTCACATGAGAAATGGCAGTTAATAAGGAACTACAGCACAGAAAACAAGATGACAGACACAAATTTGTCAAAACGAGACCGTTATTATTCAGAATATATAAAAGTATATGGAAAAATTCAGTGCAGATAGTTTAACTTAGACATGGGCTACACTCATCTTAAAAACCTCACCAACTCCACATAATCTTCATAAGGATTCAGGCTGTTAAATGTAAACCTTCCCATTACTAGACATCTGTTTTATTTGCCAGCCTAGTAGGTTGGAGCTCACACACTTTCTCCCATTCCACCTGCCTGTTTATGAGTGCCAGAGGCCAGCCCAGAAATCCCCTCACATCTCCAGGCCTGAGAGGACATGTCATGAATAATGGAGAGAACAGTAGATCTGTTGCGGAGATCCTGTGGGACTGGGTTGCCTCACCTCAGTGACTGTATAGTTTAAGGACAACACAAGTTCTAACTTCAGGGCTTAAACGAGCAGATGTCTCGTATAGTCGAAATTACATCAGCTTTGCTTTGTAACAGAAATAGTTTGACTCATTTCTTAAAATACCATTGTAGTGCATTACACTTAACGAAAATTTGGGAAATAGACTGATTACATAGTTAACTCATTTACTATAATTTTCAATTGGCACTATTTTAGAAACGGTATGCAGTGGCTTTATGTCCTCTTGAAATCCTCCAGACAATCTACAAGTGATCTGAAAATAGATTTTCTGATTAACAATTAATAGGCTTAGAGCCACTGAATTTCCTGATGAACGGATGGTAAATGAGAAGCTCAAATGCATAATACACATGTAAACTAGCTGAAAGCATCCTGATAGCTTTCCATTTCTATATTGGGTGTGTAATATAAATGTATGTAAATGAACAAACAATAATGTAAAACTTAATGAAAAGTTTATTAATGGCTACTATGAAGATGAAAATCCACTAGAAAATGACCTCTGATGTCTTAATGTAACATAATCCTGTGGTGAAAATGATCCTTAAATTTAAACACCTTGCTGTTCACTAGCATTCTCTAAAAAGACCACAAAACACTCCAAGCGATGCCCACGCATGCTTCTATCAGCATGTGAAAGGTTCTGTCCTGTTCACGAAATCAATCCGTGAACTTCCACCCTTTCATGGTGATCTTGTGGTCGGCCCATCTGCTCTTATTTGCCTGACTATCAAGTTGATGCCCTTTGACCGGAGATGAGCGGGCCTGTCCTTGGTCGTGTCAACAGAGCCTGTCTGTTCCTGCTAGCTCTAGGACCAGTAACAAGCCTCTGTGTTGCTAGCGAGTGAGCAGCCTGCTGATGGTGAACACTGTGGATGGGACTCTTGAAGAGCTGTCACAGAGGACACTGGGGATGCCACACTGGTCATCCTGCTACCATCTTACAGACCGGTGGCACTACCCATGGAAGCAGGCAGGTTGAGGTTTCAGGCTGTGTGTGTGTGTGTGAGAGAGAGAGAGAGAGAGAGAGAGAGAGAGAGAGAGAGAGAGAGAGAGAGATGTACGCACAATATTTATGCAAGTTTATGATTGTGTGTTTGAATGCAGGTCTTACTGAAATGATCCGGCTCGCTAGTCTCTAATCTATTCACCAGAGCCCCCAGACAAGTTGTAATCTGCTCCTATGAGACTGAAAAACCTTCTCAGATTCTGACACAGAAAAAAACAAACCCTAAATAAAGGAATAAATACGACTATTGTGTTCCTAGGGAGACATAATATTTATGCGGTTGCGCAGGTTGCAAAATGCCGCAAGGAGGAATTTCATCTCTCTTTCTCATGGGATACAGTGAAGAAGCCATCAGACCGGCACTAAAGACAAAACACACACTACCAAAACTCCTTACAAAAAGACTCAGCTGTTAAGCTACTCAGAGAGTATGTAACACGAACAGTATCCCATACAGTGCTACACTCTCTAGATCACTGGTATGCTCAGTCTTTTTACAAATCACAGGTTTGTATTCAATCCATTCTTCACAGTATAATGCAAGGCTTTTGTTCTTATTATAAGCCATAAAAAGTCAAAAACTGGCTGATCTGCCACAGAATTTATGAGAACTATGTTTAAAATGAATGTGCTGTTTAACCATATAGTATGTCTTTAGGCAGAGAGATTAATAATTGTGTTAAACAAAACAGATCAATGTAACAGGAAAGGTTAGGTCATTTGGGAGGATTGCAGTAAACATAATACTGTAAATACCATTAACTTGGCATTGAGATGATCAGCACATTACAGAATTTACCACGCTTTAGGACATTGGACTCCATCCATTACTGCTAGGCGCATGCCATGATGATGGTTCTGTTGGGGGGGGGGTTTCCCTAATTAGGTGGCGATGCACATGTTGGGACACACCACCTCACTGCAGAGATGGGCTCCTTCTGACTGATCAGCACTTTGCATCCCCACACTTCCTGACACAGTTGTATTAGATTGAGGCTGCCCTCCAGGGAGCAGGCGGGAGGGAAAGATGAGCAGCAGCAGCACCAGGAAAAAAATGAAAAGAGAGACGAAAAGAGAAAGCGAGAGAGAGAGAGAGAGAGAGAGAGAGAGAGAGAGAGAGAGAGAGAGAGAGAGAGAGAGGGAGGGAGGGAGGAAGAGCGACTCAGCTTTGTGGCTGCCTCTGGGAAATGTGGAGAGATCATAAGACTGCCTTTGAAGGGAAATACATCCATTATGTTTACCCAGGGCACATTATTCAACTGTTACTCCTGGTGCATCACTCCTCCATTCAATGGAGACTTCCCATTTTAAATAATGAGCAGCCTGTAAGCTGTAACAAAGAGGACCGGCCTGAAAACACTGAATTCCAATCTTGACTGTGTCGATATTCCATAAACTCAGAGTAAAACAGCATGCCATTCAGGTCTTGATAAGGCTTGTCTTTTGTTCACCATTAGACAAGAGTACATTGTGACACCCCTGGGAAAGAACTAGATTTCTGAGAAGATGTGAGTGCGCCAGATGAGAAAGGTTGCATTTGCAAAAATAGACCACACAGTTACAAATGGAGTATTAGGCTTTTTCTATCAGGGACATGTTCAACTAAATCAGTAAAAATACAACAACAACAAAAATATATATATATACAGATGGATGTAAAGCATCATGAATGTAAAATGGTCTGACCCCAACAAAGAAGCTGTTGGATGCTCTGCAGTGGCAGTGAAGTGATCTTAGGAACAAATGTTGGAGGGCCCTTACCCAGGCGTCAGTACATAAGCACCAGCAAGGCCATGCCACAGCAGACACACGGGAAGTCACAGACATACCAGTGACAGGCCGTCACATCACATCACCACTGGCTATGAGGCTCACAGGGCTCCCGACACAGCTGTCGCCTTACATCCACATGTCAATGTGACCAGAGAGACTCTCGCAGAGGACAGCCAGGGGCTGGACATAGCTCTGGAGCCCCTCTACAATGGACCTCAACTCGGGGGGAAGAGAGCCTTTCTCAAAACCCAAAGAATTCTGAAAATTCTCTATGCGCCAAGTAGTATATGAGTATTAGATAAGTTATTTCATGATTATGGAAAATAGGCTTGTGTGTAATTTAATTAGTGTGCTGCAACACAGATGATGACCCAACTGCTTTCCTATGCTTTTTAACAGGGATATAATGAGTGAGCCGAGAGCAGGCAGAACAACAGCCCCATGGTGCCTCCTTCATACTGATGGACACAAAAGTGCAGTGTTCTCCAGGTTTAGCTGGCACTTCCTGATCTCACACTCAGCCTTGGTATTCCATTTCATTGTTTAAATCGGAAACAACAGCCACCATTTTCCTCAATGCAGCCAACCCTTCTCGTGGTGGCCTGCTCATGTAAAAAAAAACGGGATTAGAGGGGAGGCAGAGAAAGACCTCCCACTATTCAACAGTTTCTGAGCTGGTCATAGTTGAAGGTACAGGGCTCGCCTGTCAACTGCACACAGACTAAGCTCCTACTACAGCTGAAAGGGTTCTTTAGTGGTAAAACATACTTAAATTCTTATTGGTTTCATTTACCAGGGCTGGGAACATTCTCTCGCTACATGCTATTTTATATCCAAAGGAACAGTTTGTCAGCATACCATAGATGACATGAAACGCAATGCATCTTACTTAATGATATGTGTTTATATGTCTATGTGTGCATGAGGTAGTCTGGGAAAGATAATCTTCAAGCTGGGAGACAGATTGAGCATGTGGGAGGGAAAAATATAAATGTGATTTTTAACAACTTTTTACGAGACAGCACTGAGGACGCGAAGCACCAATCACAAGACACGGGTCAGTCTGTAGTGAAGAGAACACAGGTTGAAACAGTTAGCTCTATTGAAGCCCAATTTATTTCAGATTCGGCTTATCACAGTTTTAGTTCAACCTTAAAAGCAATACAACTGGTTAAAATGTGTCTTTAAGGCAGTGGATTTCAAAGCCTTGACATTGTGTTTCACATTAAAACACTCAGTGTGTGTCATTTGTTTTGTGGTCCAGCTGACATGCCACAGGGGGTTCAGTGAAAAAGGAGATTTTCCACCACTTAACTTTAGGTGGCATATAAAATCTTCTGGAGTACCATGACATTACAACAGAACCTGGTAAGTATGTTTGGATGGGCCATAGTTTAAGAATAGTGTGGGAACTCTGCCAGCTGTGTAAAACATTTGAACCAAATCATTTGAAGATCTTATAGAGTTGTCCTATTTTCATTTAGTTGAGCTCCTCTTGTTGCTCAAATTGTCCCTCAACTTTCCCTGAGCTTATGTATACCCGTAAATGGGCATTTCCATACAGTCATCAGTACCTTTTTCCCAGCAAATGTCAAACACAAGGCCTGCCCCTGCACATGCCACAGGAAAAGGCCCATAAGCAGAGAACAAGTTCCCTTCCTGTTTTCAAAGACGATTCCTATGGCATGCGGAGCCATTTCCTGCTTGCTAGGCCGATTTCACCATCTCCAACATCTGGCTGCTCTTCAGCTCCGCAGCTGCACATTGGTGAGAGCCAACAGTGCCACTGTTGAGTTGAGCAACACAGGGAGAGAGACATACTGGAGAGAGAGACAGAGAGCGAGAGTGAGAGTGAGAGTGAGAGAAAACCATTCCTCTCATGTCAATGGCTACTACGGAAACAAGTTACAGGCTTGCTCCACCATCTCAGATAACACAATAGGATTCTTCTTCAAGATATCCTTCTTCCAAAACTTAATATCAATGTGATAAATGCAACTAACTTTTACTGTAACTTGCCACTAGCTTAATACTATGAAAAATTCAAAAACTGCTGTGCAGAAAATATAACAATTACTGGAGAGCTTTCTGCTCCGTAAAAAAAAAAAAAAAACTTTGACAAAAACGATGAAGCAAAAGGCATCTTTTGGCTGCCGGGACCACGATATCTGATGGGACTCCAGCAAAGTGCTCCTAACAGCATTGTTGTTATGATTTTCCATTGAAACCAGGATCCATTTAATATCCCGTGGGAAGGCCAGGCGCAGGGGTTAATGCTGGGCTAATGCTATTACACTCAGGTCTTGATAAGCCTCCTGCTCATTTAGACAGGAGCAAAACACATCTACTGTGATAAAACGGCTCTAATACATTAGAGCTGCATGGATAAATTCACTTAGCCAAGGTAAGAATGGTACTGTTATTCAGTAGACATGTCTTTCTAGTATTACACTCGCAGAGAAGATGTATGATATGGCCTGGATGGGAATCAGGCAAAGCCCTTGATGTTGTTAGTGGTGTGCTCAACCAACTGTCTACCACAGTACAATATATTACGCTGGGTGAGGTCGCCAACTTTCTCACCACCACTCTTTTCTCCAAACTATGCACACAGTCTATGCACACACATAAACAGTCCTCTTTCTAACCGTGTGGTATGTCCACATGTGCTTTTGCAGCAAGAAAATCAAAAGTGAACGAGTGGGAAGCTTTGCTCTACTCCCACTCAAATCAGTTCTGACATTCCAAATAAGGCCTGTGTAGTCCAATATGCTGGCAGAGATCGACACATAGAACACTGCAGTGGCCCAGTCTCACTGACTCCAGCCTGGAACAGGGGAGGGGGAACAAGGCCAGAATAATCTATCATCAGCCGTGACATTTCCCTGAGAGAAATTGAAACAAAATGTGATTTTGTGCTGGATTATAACACAAGCCATTGACTGCATACGGTCGACATAACCACCCACAGTACAAATGCCTGTTGGTGGTTTAGCCAAACATCTACTGTACATTGACTCGGTGATAGGTGTCTGAAGTTGAGAGAAAACCAAGAATTGTGAATAAACTTCTTGCTAAGACAAGGTTTCATTAAGCCATCTGAGGAGTTGTGCTAGTTTATGTTTTAGGGCATCTTTCTGCTGCCTGAGCAGTGAAGAGAAATACCTTATGTTATAGTAGTAACATAAGGTATTTCACTCCATTCAGTTTAGTATCGTTGCAGTGCACTGGGTATTACTGCGGGTTACTGGACTGCAGGTGCTGAGCTATACACTGGCCAGGATGGTGATGTCAGGAGGAGGGAGAGTTACAAAGGCTGCAACACAGTCCATGTTTCATGCATGTTGGTGCATGCGGGCAGCTCCTTCAAGTGCTGGTAAGTGGGCCCTTTGAGTCAGTGCTTTAGGTCTTTTACATGTTGCAGCTGGTGAGAAAGCATAATCGAGCAATCTCGCTAAGTGTCTGGAAAAACGTCTTTCTCGTGATCTGATCATTGACAGCCACTCAGCAGATACGACAAGCACGTAACCACTGCGGTGATTTTCCAACAAAGGACTAGAATCGTTTAGAGGACTTTTTTGGTGGCCATAACTAAGGGGAAAGTAACCCTTCACAATTAAGACTCATTACTTAAGAAAGAAAAGTTGTGCAGTGCTTGGTTTGTCTGGTAGTTTGCCATTACAGAAGCTGCAGGTCAAGTTGATTTTAATCTTCCAAGGAAACTTTGGTTTGGCAGTTTCAAGTTAAACAGACAGTCCAGACTCACAACCATTAAGCTGTGCTTCTGATGTCAAACAAGCTCTCATCTGTGTAGGTTGCTAAGCAGCTCTCTAAGGTGTTATGGTATTTCTCTAGTACGAAGTGAACAATAAAATAGACCAAAATCTTGTCTCTGCTCTTTTCATTGCCCTTCAAGAAACTGTATTTCTGGGATGGCGAGGGATGAGGTGGAGAGGGCTTCTATGATCAGTATCACTGTTTAAAAAAGAATGAAAAAAGACCAATGCTAATTGCTCATGTAATACGTATGGTAATTCATACGACTGACTATATTTCCAAGTAAACGAAACAAACTGTTCCAGTGAAACCCTAAAGCCATCTGGCTATCATCACGACAGCTGCTGGTGGAGGAAACACAGTATCCTGCCAACGTCACTGTGTCCAGTGTGCAGGACTGAGCAGCACACCGCCAGTAAGGTGCATGGCAACAACAGATGAGGGACAAATCAAGAAACAGATTGTCCCTCCCACTATATCAAGAGGGATGGGAAGAAGATGAAGGCATGTGCTTCTAATTTGTTAGTGAAAGAAAAATCTGTTCCTAATCACAGTGTATTTGCATGATAACATGCAGCAGCAAGAGAATGACCAGACAGGTAGGCAGTAAGGGTTGAGCTAATCTACACTAACGACAGGAAGGAAATGCAATGGAGGTATTGCATTTTATTTGCTTAGCATTTTTCAAATATTGTGATTAAAAAAATGTCGTAATTTCTTCTTTTTTTTTAATTACAAAAATGAAATTTGAATGCATCCGCTAAACGGACTGATCTGAGACCAGCCCTGGTATGTCAAGGCTGGATGTTCTAGGCTGTTCTATCAGTATCTTTGTTTACTCTGAGGGGAAAGATTGACCTGCTGCAGTGGATGTTTCACAGCTCCAATGCCAAGCCCTTCCCACTCTGACCAGCTGCTTGCTATTCTTGCTTTGGCTACGCCAGGAGAAATTATTAAAAAAACAAACCAGACAGGGAGATCAACAAATTCAGTGTGTTAAATGTAGAACTCTCACAATTGTCTTGAACATGTTGATTCATTTCACAACATAGAATCTATGAGCCAATATTGACCTGCTATGAGCTGAGACTGCTGTCACGACTTGTTTAGTACCCAGCATCATGCTAGTGTGGCTAATAGACACCATACATTGCAAGGTGCAAGAGTGGGACACTGAATTATGAAAATATTTGACCATGCTTGTGTGGCCATGCCATGGACGACCATGTTGTTAGGTTATGGCACAAATGTCTCATTGTTGCCGGATGTGGGAGAAACATCCAATAGATTCTAAAAAAAGAACAGGAAGGAAATAGGGGGTGGGGTGGCAGTGAGTAGCTACAGGGGTGTGGTAGAGAGAGAGAGAGAGTGAGAAAGGAATGTTCTCTTTTCCCTCTCTCCTTCTCTCTCTTCAAATCATATACAGTCCATAATAATACAATACAACTTTCACAGCAACAACTAACAAAAGACAAGACTCACAGTTAGTCACGGTAATTGAGGATATTAACATGAGACCGCGTGCCCCATAATGATAATGCTTCTTTATAGCACAGGTCTACAAACAGAAAGCCAACTCTTGACCTTAAACTATTAAAAGTGATCATGAATGGGCAAAATCTCGAGATGGCGTTGCTCTAACCATTAGAATGGATGTTGCTATGTACACTTGCTTCATCTAATATAAATGAGAAAACCTGTACATTGATATTAGTCTAGTGAGTTAATTTAACCAGTGATTCTTCGTGATTAGCTAGACCCAGGACTGACAAGAAAGTCCCCTGATTTTACCTTGAGTGACTACAGTGTAGGTATAACAATGGTGTAAGTTAGTGAGTGTCTCTGGGCTGTGTGGAGAAGGGGTAGGCGCCAGAGCAAAGCTCAACGAGGAGCCCACACTGTGACACCTCACCACAGCACAGCACTAACACAAACATTCCAGCTGCCAGTGGCAGCGCCAGACCGAGGAACAAGACCGGCTGTGTTCTGTTAGGCTAGATCTGATGCTGCTGACTTCAGGCAAAAAGCCTTGTCAAGCATTTTGAAACATTAAAATGTTTATATTTAAGAATGGGGCAGTGTTCAACTTGTCTGTTTTGCAAGACACGATTGCATTGACTGTAGAGACTGAGATAGACAAAAAGGCCACTTTTCAACAGCTACTCAACATTCAACTTGTTTGACAGCTTTTTATGAAAAAATTTGAAACAAAGAGAATATTCATTTGGGTTTGCTGTAGGGAGTGAATATTGTAGCGGAGCTCAATTCCTATTGATGGCTGTATGCCATCAATCTCTCAACAAATATGTGCAAAATGAAAAGATGTAAATGGAAAAAGGCAAATTCCCTCTTCTTTACACAATTGATATTTTAACAGTTCTGCTGTTTAAAGTATCAAAGGCCTGATGCCTGAAGGAACAAGAACTTTACTACAATGCAAATAGAGTTGAACCCCTACTTAAGTACAGGGAAGAGGAGATGGGTGGGGGAGGGGAAGGGAGGGAAGAGAGGTTGAGGAAAAGTGAGCATTTGTGCTTCTTTTCAGTGCCGAACGACAGAGCCTGGGAACCTCGGCAGCTTGGCTCGACTCTGAGAAATATCCGAGCTGTAATGTAAACATGTCTGAACTCAGATCTACCAAGAACCCCCCTCCCCCCCGAATGTACCCTTGCATTCCAGCTAGAGGTTTGTCAGTGACATCAGGAGCCCACTTTCTCATTTCCTGACCAGAATAATGACCCTAGGGAGAAAAGCCTGTTTGAAGTCACGCAAATGAAGCTGCTTTGCCCTGAACACCATACTCACTCAGAGGAAAGCTAGAAATGAGGCTAAAAGCCTTCAGCAACAGTCCCCACAAAGTGTTGTCTTGTGAATGGTTTTGCACAGTTAAGTGCAAAGGATCTAAAAGAGCACAAATTGAGATGTTTTGTGAATACCAATGATAAGACAAACAGAAACACAACCACACCCAGTTCTATGGTGGCAAATGTGGAGATGAATAATCAGATCTGTTATGACCGTTAGAGAGGGAGCTCGAAGCAAGGTCAGGAAAGACAGTTATATCAGGTGACAATCTGATTTGAAGATAGTGTCAGAGCAGTTACAGTTGACTGCTATAGATCTACATGTCACCCAACTGTCGTTTCCAGGCCTATATTTTCACAGTTGTAAACATGGTGAAATCTGAAAACATCTCTTTCCAGAGTGACATTTTCCCTACCAGTGGAGATCTATGATTAGCAATGTCACTGTCAGAGGAAGAGTCTGTTTTAGTAAACAACGCTGATGGGGCATTGTTCGAGTTTTACATGTACCACAAAGAAAGTCCCTTTAGTTCACCCCCATGCTTCGCACACCTGAGCATGCACGTTCCCACAGGGGTCCAGTTTCAGGAGATGCAAACAAAGTGCAGCACTTGTGGAGACACACTTTGAGCTAACCTCTCTCTCTCTCTTTCTCTCTTTCTCTCTCTCTTTTTCTCTTTTTCTCTCTCTCTCTTTCTCTCTCTCTCTCTCTCTCTCTCTTTCTCTCTCTCTCTCTCTCTCTCTCTCTCTCTCTCTCTCTCTCTGTCTCTCTCTCTCTCTCTCTCACACACTCACTCACTCTCTGTTGCTATCTTTCTCGGAACCGTCTACCCTCCACAATTAAGTCAAGCAGGATAAACCTGACAAACTCAAAGAGCTCTCTGAGCAAAATAATCCCATCAAGCATGAATGGATACCTCTATGAGCACCCACCAGACATATACATAACATTCTGTACAGACCCCTCAGATTCACAAGCATTTCTGAACCCAGACAATCAAGTGAGGAACGCTGTCTCCTCAGTCAAATGGATTTAATAGCTAAGTTGCACCACACATGGATTAGCATTACTGCTAGACTCCTTGGTAACTAAGAGGTGGATCAAATTATTAATAGGTCTGTGCTCTGTGAATCACTTGAGGCTAACCTCAGGAACACTGAGTACCCGTTGCTTAATAGTCTGAAACATGGTGTGAACAGCGCTCATCCTAATTGAAAGAGTTTGCGCATTGTAAAGGTTTCATTTCATTCAAAAAAATAGATAGAGATAGACAGACTCCCAATTTGAGTCCAACCCCAGGCTAACTAACCCAGAGGACAGCAGCATTCTGGTCCATGTGGAGCAGCAGAGCCTGCGCCTGTGTTACTCCAAGCGTGTATCCACTTAGACTGCATTATCCCATGAAGACCGCGGATAAGACGGATCTGCTAGATGGTTTCAGCAGCACTCTTCAAAGCTCCAGCCTTCCCGTAGGTTGGTGAATAAAACATGAGGCGTGTGTGCATGGGGTGCCTCAGAAAGACACCCCTGTTACAGCTACAACAGATGAGCCAGGAGCGCTTTTGATTGCACACACATCCACACTGCCCTGCTGGGTGTCTGGATACACACTATCGTCCTGGATTTTTATCTCCTCGCTTCCTAGTTTCTTTGAGAATGATGCGCCTGTCTTTGGGTAACATTTGGAAATTTGTAAAGAAAAATAGATTAATAAAATAAAATGTATCATGCTTCATACAAGCTCACTAGGCAGCTGAGGTGGCCCAGATTCACAGAATGCTATTTCCATAATTGAGTGTAACAGAAATTGAACCCAGACAGTTAGGGGAGGAACTATGTATTCTAGTCAAATGGACTTACTAGCTAAGATGCAACACACATGGATTAGCATTACTGCTAGAGTCCTGTGTAACTAAGAGGTGGATCAAATTTATAACAGGTCTGTGCTCTGTGAATCACATATGGCTAATGTTAAGGACACTGAGTACATGTTATTTTATATGTTTATTTTACCTTTGTTTGATGGTGTCACATCTAATAATTCTGGCGTATATCGTTGGAATGTTTTTTTAATGTTGTCACATGTTCTGTATACTGTATAAAGATTGGAGCGTATGGTGTTTCTCTGTGGTACAGAGAATTAGTGTTTTGAAAAGAAAGAAACTGTCAAAGACACACTTAAAACACAAATAACAAAACTCCACCTTTGTGGACAAGGATCCTTATTCACAATCGTCAAGTGAGTGCATGTGTTATTATTTCACATTCAAATGCACTTGGAAATTCACACAATTACTCTCAAACTCAACAGACGCAGACTGTTGATGTATTGTACACCTCTAGGTAAAAATGTGCTTCACTTTCCTAGGGACAACAGACAAAAACGGTGTATTGTACAAGCCAAATCAAATAATACATGAAATTACTGTACTCAAAACATCTTGCATTGGTCCCGGCTCTAAAGAGGAGTTAATACCATGCTGTCTCTGTGCCATCCCACTGTTTCTTAATCAGCTGGGGAGAGATGTACAGCTCTGTGGGGCCCCATGGTGTGCTGTGGGACTAGTTTAATCACATCAGGCTTATTGAAAAGTCACAGTGTCAATAGACAGCAGCCGCAGTCATAGCCCTAGCATTGAGCTCTGGAGTCGTGTAAGACTAACCTGGCACTCAGTCTAACTATAAGCCAGCAAGTTACCCTTGAAAAACCTCCACTTTTCCATGACAACGTGGAAGTGATGTTTAGGACGAACTGTTCACTGGATGTCTGCCGAATCCCTGCTGCATCCCTGGGCCGGGCCGGGCATGGTTCTGTGCAGCTCTGTGCAGCTCTGTGGGTGGCCCCCAAGGACCTGAGCTAATTGTTCCATATCAGAACAGAGCAAGGCTGAGATCAGACCACCTCCAGCTTTGATTCAATTCAAGCTGCCCCAGAGGCAGGCAGACAAAACCAGGAATCTCTTACATAACCTGACCCCCAAACCCCCACCCACTCCTCGACACCATCTTTTAATTCATTAAGATACTTCTCCAATAAAAGAAACAAAATTAAATAATATGTATCAGTCTACTTCAGGGTATCAGCATAACATAAACTGACACTGTCCTTTTAATTGGGTAAGCTCAGCAAGCACACAGCAGCTGTCCCCTGTTGTGAAAGCATAATACTGGAAGTTGACAGTTACCAGATATTTCACTACAGTAAGATAAGGGAATAACAGAATCTTCCCGACGCACAGGATGGTTAATAACTGAGCAGCTCCCCACTATTGCTTCTTCAAGGCATGTTTGACTTAAAGTAAACACAGCCAGGAAATGTATTTAGTGGCTCTAAACATTTAGACTATATGGGCATCTAGTTAATTCAATTTCACCAGTTTCATGAGCAGAGCATCTTTCAAGAAGGTGCTTAGTGAGTAATTTGTTAAACCTGGGATAATAGGACACGACAGTACATGGCATGCAGCACACTCCAAGGCCATTTCACTGCTTGTTTATCTGTCATTTATAGTCCAATAAGGCAGTCACAAAACTGATTAGACTGAAATATGTGATTGTATTACAGTAGGTTAGGTAAAACTGTTAAAACATACATTAATCCTGAGTCTGTAAATTGGTTTTCCACTGAATACATGTATTCAAAAGATTGGAAGGGATTAAGTTGTTGAGTAACTGCATGCACCAAAACCTAGAATTGAAATGATGAAAAGATTATGTCGTGCACAAACATATTAAAAACTAGTTTTTCGTTGATGTGAAAACAAGTATGCTCAATGTGTTGAATGTACATTCTAGCTGGGCTACTTTACATGCTGGACTGGCATACACTAAATTGCAAGACATACACTTGATCCTGTCATCTGATCATCATTATGGCATTTAAAAACAGACCTTCTCAACCTTACCCTTGATATTTAAAACCAAACAAGGATTTTCCTTTGCAGTAGTGTGGTGCATTCTCAGTTTCCAGAATGTGTTCCTCCAGAGCCTAATAAACTGAAGCAGAAATGAAATAGCAGACTCTACAGTCTCTTCTAAAAAAGTCATTTGTATCCATGGTGTAGTATGGTGTTGTATCTGACAGTGGGATGTCAATTTCCTGGAATTGTCTTAATTAAGTGTCAGGGATTTTAATTAACAGTTAATCCTTAAGAAGCAAAATCCCTAAATCAAATAGATTGAGAAGCACAATTGAGTGGGCCTACTACAAAATATTCAATTTCTGCTTCAGTTAATGAGGCTGTTGACTAAGTAATTTAATGATTTACATTTGCTCAGGTGATTCTGTCAGATGATACACTTACATCTCTATTGTTGACACTTATCCACCAATGTCCATCAAACAAAGCCAGTAGCTTGTGAAAAATAATTCAAAATAAATCAACCCAACTTTTGATCACCTATGGAATTACATCTGCCTGTGCTAGTTATATTATATGGGTTGTTAACCAGACATATGATTATGTTTATTTTTCCATTCACTTTCTGAATAAGCAAACTTTCAGCTAAAACCTCTGCAAGCTCTTGTAAATATGGTCTCTCACCCCTTTGACATTCTATTGAAACATTCCTTGGGAAACGTTTCATTGCCTCTGGTCTAGATGTTGAACTCCCTGGTGTCCAATGAAAGAAAACAACAAAATACATCTCACTGACTGTGCCCTTAACAGATGACATAAACAACTCTATCAGCACAGCTTGGCAAAACAAATCTAGATGCATCAACCCAAAATGGCACTGATAACATTTTCACGCAGGTTTCGCCACAAGATTTTATCGTGTCTCTTCTGAACTGCTAAATGCAGGAGGTTTCAGAACTTGTGAAACTGAGAACAAAGACTGCAGTGCGACCTGATGAACTATAATGTTTCTGTCTATCTGATTACTTGTGGTTCTCATCAGATAGGAATCAGAACTTAATTCTCGTGTGTGACAGCTCCCTTTGAAGATTCTGATGGCCTTTTTCCAATTAAGTCTGCTATTGTATCAATGCAGTCTTAATGCCGGTTATTGTAGGTGATTCGACCACATTTGACCTTTGCAAGCATTTGAGTGTCAAGCCCCCCCCCCCCCTCCACCACCACCACCACCACCATCATCATCATCTTAACTTACGGCTATGCGTGTTGAGATCTTCTGTTCTCCTGCTGCAGAACTTTGCGCTTTCTGTTCTCCATTAATTCTGTTGTACTCTAAAGGTTGCTGGCTTGAGGCACGGCTGCCCTTGGTTTTTCTGATTCCTGGTCCTTGATGCACAATGTTCAGAAGGTGTAGAGTAGTCTCGTGTTCACGATCCGAGTTCTCGGCCTGACCGCGCTGGTAGCGGTTCTCACAAGTCGAGTGGTGTCTCCTACACAGTTCAATCCGGGCGCGTAGACGCTCAACTATCGCACTATGCAACTGCGGGACAGCAGACCCCCTCGAGGTCGCAATTGGCCCGCTGACCCCACCTGGGATAGGTCCTACCATGCCAACACCTAACATTGGGACAAAAACCCCCGCAGCGGGCTGTGCGGGAGTAGCTTCTCCCATACCCGAGTTCCGATAGATAGGTTTACTTTATAAACCGCAGCTAGGGCACACAAAAGATCTGTACCGCAACGATCTCGATTAAAAACTCTATTGTCATATATCTAGCCTACAAAACCGCCTCCTAGACAAGTAAAACAATTTGGCACAAAATAAATGCTGTAACAGCTTTAGAGATCATCGGCAAATGCCATTCCGTTCATAATTAAATGTTTCACACGCTGTTTCGAAAAGCTATACGGATAACTACAAAGCCCAAGTTCTCAGTTTAATGAAAAAGCCGACACTTATTCTACCACCATTTTTAAAGACTATCAAGAGTAAACTAAGCAAATTAGGCCAAACACATTCTCTGTTGAAAATACAACTTCCAGACTCACGACTGGATTTTCATTTTACATATTCTCCCCCGGTTCGAATTAGAAATCAAGTTACATCTTGGTCAATTACACTACACAAACAACGGAACCCGTAACGCCTAGGATCCGACACACCAACCGATTGCGATCTGTCTCAAGTATTCCATTGACAATCATTTGTCCGAGCAGCGCACCGAGGCACGGGAATTGCGGAGGTAGCCTACTACAGAGTCTCATTGTATGAGCATTTCTCCATTTGGACATGAAATACGCATTTGGGCAATATGTTCGAATGCCCGCTCTAGTGGTGCAAGCTATGAATTGCACACTTGCAAGTCCTAAAATACTTCGTAGTTTGTCCTACTGCAGAACCATTGATGTCAAGCTGCACTTGAACAGCAGTGCCACCTGCTGTTGGTTGTTGCTTTCCGAAATATTAAACAATCTATAGTCACACACAAAATGGCAGTTCCATTGGGATTCAATAGCTGTGTTCTTTAACTGTGGAAAATAGGCCTAGAAATTTTAAGGAAAGAGAAAACAGATTTTTATTGTATTTAATGCTTATCTTCAGGGATTACATTATATACTGTAGCCTAGTGTAGACAGAGGACTTAGGCATTTACCTTCTGACCTCTTTAAATGGTTGTACTTGACACCAACAGTAGAGGGGAGTAGCTCCTTGCTACTGAGAAGCATACATCAGCACAGTAATAACGCCAAACATTGAGTCCGCAGTAATTTGTAATAAAGTCATATAAAGGTTTAGGCACTATCTTCAACTGCACTTCAAGATTTATTTCATGTACACAGTTATAGTTTAACATAATACAGGAATAACAAAGGTTTGTTTATCCCAAATGTACCACATTTGACTATCACATTGGCATTGTTTGGCATATTGCTTCCCAAAATGAAGGCAATTTGCATAAATTACTGTTAGTAGAGCAATTTTTCTTCTCTCTCACTTTTTCTTATAATTTTTTACAGTTTCAACAGCAATACACATAATAAATTATTAAATTAATTCACAAGCAATCCAGAACTGGATACAATGTTTTACAGTAGTAGCAACAGGAATGGTAAAACAAAGTCTACTTTTAGAGTATCTCAACTCTGAAAACTGACAGTGGAAATGAGAATATCAGTTCCATTGAGTCTGTTTAGTTTAACATACTACAGCATACAATCTACCACAACACATACACAGGGTTTTCACTTTTAGTAGATCTCTCTCAAGACACAGTATCAGTTCACAGATACATTTTTTCTTTCAGTCGTTGTCTTTAAGTCTGAACTACTGTTCACATGGGAAGGCCTAAGTCAGTGCAATTTAACAACAGACCTCTCTGGAAGTATGGATCACATATCTATATTTCTAAAAGGTTGAGGTCTGCCTCCACATTGATTTGAGTCCACCTGTGTACATTTCCCCATTCCACCATTTCCAGTAAAAAAAAATATGATAACAATAATGCAAAAGCAGTAAAAATGGTAGAAAAACATTAGGATGTAACTTTTGCCAAATAACAATCATACAGCATTCCATGGCCACAATGTTGTTACACATGATTCCCCTATCAGGGGTCCCAGCCCGCACTGAAATACTGGACTTAGATACACAAATCAAAATAATATTGCCAATTATATATCCCACACAGATGAAATTGGTTATTAGTTAACAAATCATGAATGACAGCAATGTCTGAGTCAAAAGGAATGGGGACACACTTAGATGATATTAGTTTTAGAATGTATGATTATCCTGTGGATAACATTTCTATCCTGTAATTATTGTGTTAGCAAATATTCTATGCTGCAATGTACATAGTAGTGCGCTTCAGGCATTTGAAAAAAAGTGCCTCAAGAAGGCCGTCTTTACCTTATCCTTTCATTAGTATCCACATTTAGAGGACAATTGTGTAAAGGTTTATTTAGATGTATTCCCCCACTTCATTATTTGAGTATCAGTAAAGAGCTGACCTGGTCTTGTCTTTCAAAAGGGACATCAGTAAAGATATTATATAAAAAAAAAAGGGGCAACACTTTACATTAAGGTTGTATTAACTGACTACATAAAAATGTAGCTACATAGAAATACCTGTAGTAACAAAATTGTAGTTACATTGGAATTGACGTTGTTATGGTTTAGTTATTAGACAAATTAAACTTGGAATGGGGGAGGTTGTGTTTTCCAAGTGTCAGTGGATGTTAGGATTGATCATATTTTGGTAACATAACCTTCCAACTGCATCTACTTACACCTCTCCCCCATTCCATGCCTTCTTACACATTTGTAATAGCCTACACCACTAACATTTGAACATATACAACTGAATTACTTAGCAATTCCCATGTACCCACAATGTTTTTGGGATCGGTATTGTTATGTAGTTACGTGGTAGATTATGTAATTTAAAGTACAGTGTTGATTGAAATATTATTGACAAACGATTCCAGGAATTCAGTATTACAAAATGCCTGATAACCATATGTGAAATGAATGTGAGTATGTTTGTGTGGGTAAAAGAGATAGAATGAGAGAGAGAGATGTTGGAGCTTACAGAAGTAAATGTAATAACACTTTTCAGAAAACCTTGGATATGACACCTCATATGGTGTTTTGTAATCAATGAACATCTATCTGGCATCATTAGTGAGTCCTAACCAAGAGCTGTTTCTTTTTCTCGAGGTAAACATTTCTTGAGAAAAGCATTATTTGAGTGTTATATACAGTGCCCTCCAAAAGTATTGGAACAGTGAGGCGAATTCCTTTATTTTTGCTGTAGACTGAAAACATTTGGGCTTGACATCAAATAATGAACGTGAGACCAGAGATCAACGTTTCAGCTTTTATTTCCAGGTATTTACATCAGGATCTGATGCACAACTAAGAAAATATCACATTTTGTTTGAATCCACCCATTTGTCATGTGAGCAAAAGTATTGGAACAGATATACTTAAAACATATTTAAGTGAATAAGACTTAATATTTAGTTGCAAATCCTTTGCTTTCAATAACTGCAGCAAGTCTGTGACCCATTGACGTCACCAAACTTTTGCATTCTTCCTTTTTGATGCTTTCCCAGGCTTTCACTGCAGCCTCTTTCAGTTGTTGTTTGTTTTGTGGGGTTCCTCCCTTCAGTCTCCTCTTAAGCAGGTAAAATGCATGCTCTATAGGGTTTAAGTCTGGAGATTGACTTGGCCAGTCTAATACCTTCCATTTCTTGCCCCTGATGAACTCCTTTGTTGTTTTGGCAGTGTGTTTTGGGTCGTTATCTTGCTGCATGATGAAGGCTCTGCCAATCAGTTTGGTTGCATCTTTCCTTAAATTGGCAGACAAAATGTTTCTGTAGACTTCCGAGTTCATTTTGCTGCTGCCATCATGTGTTACATCCTCAATGAAGATTAATGAGCCCGTCCTAGAAGAAGCCATGCAAGCCCAAGCCATGACATTACCTCCACCGTGTTTCACAGATGAGCTTGTGTGTTTGGGATCATGAGCAGTTCCTTTCTTTCTCCAAACTTTAGCCTTTCCATCACTTTGGTAAAAGTTAATCTTTGTCTCATCAGTCCATAAAACTTTGTCCCAGAATTTTTGAGGTTCATCTCTGTACTTTTTGGCAAATTCCAGCCTGGCCTTCCTATTCTTCTTGCTAATGAGTGGTTTGCATCTTCTGGTGTAGCCCTTGTACTTTTGTTCATGAAGTCTTCTGCGAACAGTAGATAGTGATACCTTCACTCCTGCCATCTGGAGGTTGTTGCTGATCTCACTAACAGTTGTTTTAGGGTCTTTCTTTACAGCTCTCACAATGTTTCTGTCATCAACTGCTGATGTTTTCCTTGGTCTACCTGTTCGACGTCTGTTACTTAGTACACCAGTAGTTTTTTTCTTCTTCAGGACATTCCAAATGGTTGTACTGGCTATGGCCAATGTTTCTGCAATGGCTCTGATTGATTTTCCATCTTCTCTAAGACTCACAATTGCTTGTTTTTCACCCAAAGACAGCGCTCCGGTTTTCATGTTGTTTTCACCTCTGAATACAGTCTGCATAGACAAAACCTATCTTACCCAATCTGAACCTGAGTGTAGACATTCAGTGGTATTTATTGATTGAATAATGTATGTAATAGGACACACCTGGGCAACAAAACACACCTGTCAGTCATATGTTCCAATACTTTTGCTCACGTTACAAATGGGTGGGTTCGAACAAAAAGGTGATATTTTCTAATTTGTGCATCAGATCCTGATGTAAATACCTGGAAATAAAAGCTGAAACGTTGATCTCTGGTTTCACATTCATCGTTTGATGTCAAGCCCAAATGTTTTCAGTCTACAGCAAAAATAAAGGAATTGGCCTCACTGTTCCAATACTTTTGGAGGGCACTGTATGTATACCCACTTGTTCACCTTTCTCTGATGCATACTACATGCACATACTAACGAAAGGGACATCAGATTAATCTTGATTAATCAGATTAATCTTGATTAATCAGATTAATCTTCATCATCAGATTAATTAATGTTTTTTTTCACTTATGGACCATCATCTGATTAACTTGTATTTAAGGAGATCTGCTAACATGAGAGACTGTTCTTGGTAAATATATATGACACATTGTCATTTGTATTGGCAAAAGCAACAGTCATTTGAAATGATCATTAAGGCTTCTGACAAATACCTTATAAGGCTGCATTTAGTCTCTCAGCAGACATGCACAGCTGAAATAACTACCTGCAATAAAGAGAACCTCTTCACTAGTTTTGCAAGGCTCAGCTCAAATGAGCTTGCTTGAAGTCAAAGGCAAGAGTCTGACTAGCAATGAAAGGCTGCATGTTTGCATTCCTGATAAAATAACAGTATTGCACTGCCTCCCTCATTAGTTGCTGTAGCTAGTGTGGTCATAAACAGCAATACTGTCTTAATTGGCAGCAATTTGCTAATTGACCTGCTAAAGAGACAAAACATAAGTCACCTCTATAAACAACTAGACAACTCAACAACTCAGCTCAGACAACTTCAGTGAAATACATGTACAGTACGGCGTACAGGCGTACAGGCGTACAGTACATATCAGGACTTAGAAGGCAAGTTGATGTCAGCTGTCCATATCAGTATCAGTTGTCCATAGTATGCAATAACAGTCTTTCCAAGGGGAACTTTGGCAGATTGGTTCATGGTAAGGCCTAATGTCCTGCATACACTAGCTGTGCAATGCACTGAAGGTGAACACAAAGGAAAGGCTTAGGCTTTGTAGGCTATGGCTTTATGTCCCCTCAGTCTCCTCCGTTACAAGAACAACAGAGGTCCAATTTGCCACCTTTCAGTGTTCATTCATTCCTAAAATGGAGTGGAGACAGTGAAATCAGCCTGTCATGAGAAGAGGGTCCTTGTTGCCAAGACTGCGTCAGGACTTGACCCCCTTGGTGGGCTCAGTAGACTGCCGCACATCTGTCCACTCTTGCATGGTGTTTTGCAGGGCCTGGGTCTTCTCCTTGTCCACTTGCACATAATCCACCTTCTCGTCAGAGTTCACAGATGATGTGGACGGCTGTGAGTGACCGGAAAACCACAAGAAAGCAGAGCGAGAATGTGTTTAGTGAGAAATATTCATAGCTGTGTAAATGTGTGACAGAAAAAGACACCTGTCTGTTTAAATGTCGGTTTGTGTTTTTGTACTCTCTTCCTGTGCGTTTACCTTCCTGTGTGGACTCGGGGAGCTGGGCTGGAAGTCCAGTGCTAGGTAGTCCACGTTGCCACACTTCCTGGGGGCGGGGCTGCTGGTCCCACTCACAGCTGGAGAGGTAGACGCCGGGTTCTGCTATAGGAGGGCAGAGAGGAGAGGGATGGACAGCTTGAAACATCCCTGCTTCCCGGAATAGCTACTGTATGCCATATACTGAAGGAAGAGGGTATCATATGTCATTCAAGTAAACGCACTAAGGTGCCATCTCCCCATAGGAATCGGTACTCACCATTGCCACATAATTCTCTTCACTGTCTGCTGAGTCTGTGCTGGTGATGCTCTGTGTGGAGATTGGTCGACAGTGCTGGGAGGACATGGAGTTCATGGCAGGCCTAAGGAAACAGGAGAGGCCTGTGAGTGTTCCTAGGGGCTGCTGTGGACTGCGCTGCATCCCCAGACTACATTACAACACTAGTTAGCCCTGGGGGTTAGGCTACAAAGATGAAAAGTCTTAGGACACTGTTGGGTATATGTATAACTACACTTTGGGATTTGACTAAATAAATGAATATGTGGCTAAAGTGCAGACAACTTCAAATACAAGTACATAGGAATTCTAACACTTCAATTGTTTTGTTGATCAATAACAAGAAAACAGCTCCAGTGAGCTGATCTATGAAATATAATGCTGTAGTGTAGATGAAAAATCTGACAGCAGCCCACGTATTCTCTCCAAGATGTACAGAAGGCGTAGATACAATATCATATGCAGAAGACTAGTAGATAAACCAGGAGGACGACCGGTGCCAATGTATGCGAGACTCACATGGGTCTGGTCCAGGACATGGTGATTGGGCTCTTAAATGGCAGTTCATCAATGATTCCATTGTTTCTCAAGTCAAGAGGTGAAGGCTTTGCTAGGAACACAAAGAGAAGGGGTTTGAATACAAAACCTACCAGCACATTGATAAAAGGATCCTGAAAGAAATCAAATTTAGGAGTAACAATTGACTTTAACTTAGTCAATACACTTACATTTCCTATTGGGTTTTAGATTGCGATTGATGGGTGGTGGTGTGACATCACTGAGGCGTCCAGGGCGGTGACACAGGGAGGCAGTGCTCCCCTTACGGGCTGGAAGTGTTGCAGAGAACCCTGGGAAATCAAAGTGGTGAGGTCCAGGACTCATGGGAATGTAGATGTTCTTGGGGCTGTCGGCCTGGGCAGCGTTGAGGGGGGAGGAGCCGGGGTTCATGGGTACATAGTTGTCCTCAGAGTCCCCGCTGTCTGAGCGGGTTAGAGGGGTCTTTGCTCTCTGTCGGCAAAGACAAAACAGAAACTTTGGGTTCCAAACAGTAAAAAAAAAAATATATATATTGTATAAAAATACAGTGACAACTGTGTCTGTCAAGCGTAATGGAGGATCCGACTCACCAGGTAGGAGCTTAGGCCATCTGATTCCACTGTCTGCCCTGAGTTGTTGAAATAGATTGGACGGTGATGGTTGTTAGTTTCAAAGGAGGAACCTGGAGAGAGACAAGAGGAATGTTCCCATCAACATTGGCTCAAAAACAAAAACACTACAACAGGTTCAGAGCTATAGGCAAGCTATAAGTCTTTGTCCAGTCGGTTTCTACAACGCACCTTATTTATCTGGATGCAGAGTACAGTAAATGAGTAAACCGATGGCTTTACAGACGGAACAAATGTACATGGCATTTCATTATATGGTCCATTGCTTTATAATTAGTTTCTGGGAAAGCGTGGCATCAGGCAGCGCAGGTGTGGGAACAGCCTGTGGCCAGAGTGACAGGGTTCAGAGGTAACTTCCTGTCTCTGTGTCTGCAAGGGCTAGTCTAGGCCGGCTCAGAGTGCGGCGTACCGAAGAGGCCGGGCATCGAGTCTTTACTCTTTTTTTTTTTACTGCTTATCAGCCTGGAACAAGGCATTCTGGAACAGGCCACACGGCTAGAATTTCATTAGCGTCTCAGCAAAACAGCGTCTGCCAGACTAGCTCTTTGTCTCTGCTCAGCTGCTAGTGTTAAATCAGAACAGACAAAGACAGAGAGAGGAAAAGAAAAAGAGACAGATAGAAGAGTGGGTGCTGATACTCTGAGTCATGCAACAAAAGAATCTTCTCTACACAGAACACACTCTACACTTACCAAGTTACATTATAAATGATGATCAATTATCATTGACAGAAAGAACCATAATAACGCAACAAAACAATTATTAATATATAACAAAACACATTATACCCTATTATGTAACATTAACACCATTACATTCACATTATATTTTAAAGCACTACAAAATGATTTAATATAAATTCAAAGAATATTCAGTGCTGTCGAGCAAGTTTGAATAGATCTATCCTTCTACTGCATACCTTAGGCTGTCTGTCTTTCTGTCTGTTTGTTTACCTCTGTGTAGTCGGATGTTCTCCACAGCCGGCAAGGTGTTTCTCCTGGGAATGACAGACACTGTCGTGGTCACCTCTCCGTTGTTAGGGCTTCCCCACCTCCCCTCGGAGCCCTGGCTCGGCTTTGGTGGCCGGGGTGGTGGGGCACTGGAGCTCTCAGAGTTGGAAGGGGTCAGGGCATTGTGGTTCTTGTCAAAAGTCCGAGGGATCTGGTAGAAGGATCCAGGCGGGGTGGGGAGGTCGTAGTTGTCAGGCAGCCGTTCGTTATTGTGTGTGGCGGCAAGAGTGTTACAGGGCGTCTTGAAGGTGTACACTTCCTCGTTTTCCAGCTCCAGATCGACCAGACCACCGTGGGGAGGGCCCTCGGAGCTGTAGCCCCTCGGCAGGACGTAGCAGGCTTCCTGGGGGGAATCTGCGCGTGCGGGCAGCTGGTGTTTGCCAGGCTTGGGCAGGCTGTAGAAGCCATGCAGCTGAGCACCCATGCCGTTGAGACAGTGGGAGAAGCCATGAGACAGTTTCTGCACCGCTGAGTCACTGCCCACAAACAGATTGCTGCGCGAGGCCTGAGAGAAACTGGCACTCCTAAAAACACACAGACAAGAGAGTTAGTCTTTCTGCAGGGCAGAAACAGCACCATCCCAAATAGACATCTGCCATAACTTTCACTGCCAACATCTATCACATATGGTACTAAAACTAGTTAGCACTCATTAACAGTGATGTAGGGTTCTATTCCCCATATGGCCACTAGAGGTTAGTGCAGCATTTCCCCTGGCAGCAAAACAATATTGATGGTTTTGACTGTAACATTTGCCTTGGGTGAAACTGATGTTCTCTTATTTTGTTTTATGTTTTCTTGTTTCAAAATAAATACGAATTCACTGCTATACAGATGTTTTTGCATCTAATCTATCAACCAGGCTGTCTTTAGAACGTAGGGTGTTGATTTGGCCACTTCTGAAGAGAGAGAGGACATCCATGTTGAGAGGGTAACCTTTACCACAGTCGCCATGGCTTGACATGGCTTATGTACTGTATACATGGAAAGACCTTACAGCTTGCTCCCCTCTGGTTGGACATAGAGTATAATAAAACTAATAGAGATTAGCAGAACAGGACAAAATTAACGACACATACATTCACTTGACTCTTCTATGAACTCGACTCAAACAGTACTGTGTTACGAATCATTAGAGCATGACTGGTGTGAACGAACTGATCATAAGATCATTTGATCATCAACTCATGAGGATTTGCTCTCTTTCTGTTTGTCAGATGACATGTAGCACTGAATCAATTCTTTAAACATTCACTGCAGTCTCCGGTCTCTCCTCTGGAGTATAATCATTAATCAATATCTTTGTTCATCTCCATGCCCTCAATCACTGGGGCTCTGGACCTTACAAGAATGATTAACCCCTGACTGTACACCAAGCCGTGAGAGCCATATGGACCCTCAGAGTGAGATGAAGCGCAACCTGTCACACAACCGTCCTCATAAAAGAAGGAAATAGATCAAAGGGAGAGGCGGAATGACAGGAACATCTGCATATGGATAGAAAGATGGAATGTGAGGTTTTGATTCCCTGCTTTTCCTTGGGGGCTCCCAGGACCAGATTGATGTGTTAATGTTGTGCTGGTCCCTGTGGCTGATCAGGCAGCCCAGCCCCATGGAAGTGATGAATTGCAGTCTTAGCCTCATTGATCATCTACTGTACAGGCCAGCCACTGAATGGCATCATCATTAAGGCAGCCTTGGGTTCTTGGAAGTGGTCATGATGGCAGTGAGTGCAGGAGTGAATGTTAATTACAAACTTGGGAGGATTGCTTACCATAAAACACACCGGCAACTCATTTTTACACTGAGCACAAGTAGGGCTGGTCAAACACTGATACACACAGGCAGACACAAACATCCACACACGCACGCACACACACACACACACACACACACACACACACACACACACACACACACACACACACACACACACACACACACACACACACACACACAGAGAGCACTGTCAAAGCCTAGTACAATGTCTGCATTATCACACCCCTGAGAGCATGGGCAGCTTCTCTCAGCACAGCAAAGGTCCCCCCCCCCCCCCTCGACTGCTCTGAGGTTCAGGATGTGCTGCAACCTGGATGTTGACCTGCATTATGGGATGACAGGAAGTCAACACAGGGGCAGCAGGGGGTCATGGTCCTTACCGTGAGCCCTCTGTCTTCCTGCTCATGCACTGGTGGAGAAGAAGGTAGTCCTGGGGGGCGCTGTTGGACAGCGAGCCGTGGTGGGTGTGGCGGACTGGGACGTCGAAGGTGAAGAGGACTGGCTGGCTGGAGTGGACGGGGGCAGATGACTTGCGCTCCCCAATCAGAGGGCCCATGGAGCCAGTGACATCTGCAGCAAGAGACCGGGGCATATGGACCGTGGATGACCTGCCCTCTGGAACAACCACCAAGGAAAGAGAGGAGAGGGGTGATTTACTGAGGGGCTCATTTACATGCAAAAGGAAAACATTTGATCATTTTGTTCCTAAGATTGTAAACAAGTCAAAAGAATTAAACAAATCTCCACTTGTCATGCTAATCATCTATAGTCATCAAGGCCGTAATCATAATACACATTGGGGGGGACACATCCCCCCCCAATATTCAAATCTGGTCAAAACGTCCCCCCCCAATATATTGATATAAAAATATAAATGTGCTACGCTACAACAGGCAACCACGCACGCTGTCCGAAATTATAATTTAAAAAAATAATTTGTCCCCCCCAATGTTGACTCCATGGCTACGGCCTTGATAGTCATTCTGTATCATGCAGTATTCATTTGGTGCATCACAGGGTCAGGAGATAACCTCAGTTTAACCCTCCATAATCAATGAAGTCAAAGGCTGAAGAAGTTCAATTGAAGACTCTACGTGTTAACAATCACATAGACGTGTATTCAATAGCTTTAAGCATTAGCTCCCAACAAAATCAATATGAAGAGGTATGAGGATCAACGCAGAGAAAATCCTTCTTTGCCCACGTTCACTAAAAACTTGACCTTAATTATCCCACATCTACAGTTGTTGACTCGGGGGTTCTGCTCAGTGAGATTTTGTGGGGCTCTTCGTTCTTCTGCAGTTCCGCCTGTGTGAACAGCATGTCCTTTTTCCTGTTGTTCCTGAGTGACATCTCTGATATCTACACTTTGAGGCTACAGACTAAAGGCAAATCTCAGGCCTCAATTCTGGAAATAGACTGGGCAGAGAGCCAAAACCAGGAAGTGCACATGACCCCACTTACTCAATGGGGACTGGCGGAGAAGAAGAGTGGGCAGCCCACTGATTCATCCCCCCATCAGTGCTGTGCAGAACTGACCTCTGGGAGGAAAACAGCCATACATTTGAAACACTTAATTCTTCTAAGACCCTCACTGGTTTTCAACAGACACATACTGGTTCTTAGACTATGACAAAGTAAAGAAGGTTTAAAGAAATCCAAAAGTAAACTTTCCTCCTTGTAGATACATACTAAAATATCTATTCACTTTAGCATGGCACCTTTGTAAAACAGCTCAAAGATTTATTGGGACTAATCATAACATTCCTGAGCCAGTGAAGTGTACATGTGTATGGATGACCATAAAAACAGACTATAACTGCTGTGACTTACTGGCAACATGGGACTGGAGTGCGGGAGGGGGGGACTGCAGCAAAAGTTGGTTGAAATAGGTCACATCCCTGCCTGAGGGGAGGGGAGGCTGCCATTGTCCCATGGTCAGGGGACTCTGGCCCAGTGGACATGAGAGATGTCAGGCCTGAAGCCACTAAGGCAGGACTTCCACAAATGGACCTCAATTATGCCAGTGTTAGAGGGCTCTTGCTCTCTCTAGGCTAGTTAAGGCAACATCTCCATGCTCTGTAAAAAGCTCTCAGCCAGTGCGGTGAGCACTAGGCTCTCTGACATGGGTAGATATATTGATCTGTTGTGGTGAGTGCCTCACAGAGGGAGCGGCCATGCTGCTAAAATAGGTCCAAAAGAGAAAGAGCAAAACAACATGGCTACTCTGGCATGATGCTGTACAAGTAGACGTCAGATACAAAAAGAGCTGGCTGCAGCTCAGCCTGTTGACAGTCACCATAGTTTCTCCTTAATGAATGAAATGATTAGTGCGGCAAGAGAGGAGAAATCTAAATTTGGCAGGATATGGGAGTCAAAAACACAGCTATTCCGGGTCAAAGAGAGACTCGGTTCATGAGCAATTTTCCAATTACGTTCTATAATATATCACCTACTGTCTCATCTGCTGCGTGGACATAATCTAATATAGAAGCTTCTGGTTTGCGGAGGCCAAAATTAGACCTCTGCTGGATCACTGAGGACAAGGACGTCTTTGTAGAGGACTCATTTCCCCTTTGTACACTTCTAACTAGACAAGGATGCTAGTACAATCTAAAAGAAGGCATACAAAATCTCAGCCACCTCCTGAAAGGAAGTAAGACAGAATGTGTTTAATAGATCACATATTTTATGCAAGTGGACTGTTTTGTGGAAACACTTAAAATTGGTAGTTCTGACCTCAGAGTCTGACTAGTTTAGATTTAAAGGATTTACAACATAACATTTCATGATTATATCTACTTTGCAGTTCTTTTATAACTATTACTCCCACTTTCCTTTGCTATTGTTTATTTCAATAAATGTAAAACTCACTGATTTATTTTCAATATGATTTTGTTTCCTCCTGTTGTAATCTTTGTATAAAGGCGCAACCCATGTTTTGTGTTGTTTTTGTGATATCTAACTTTGTGATATATTGGATAGTCGATATATGTCCTTTTAATCTTTCAAAACATAAAATCCATCTGTCTACGTCTGCCTTTTTTTCAAGGATTCCCCCTGTTCCTGGAAAAATGCAATTTCCTTAACAGGTTTGAACAAGATTGCTTTTTAGAAGATAACCCAGAGATAAGCCATATGAGTGGGTGCTTCAACAGAACTTCCCTCACTGTATCTGTCCTATGGGGCTCCAATCCCCTTTTCCTGAGGTCCCTGGACCACTGCTGTACTCCTGGTAGATACACCAGGGGATCCACAAGGCTGTGCATCTTAAGAAGCAAATTAGCATCTGCTCCTGCCTAGAACTGGTACATTAAATCTATCATATTTTTGTTCCTGAGACAGTTCAACTCTCTGCCTAGGAGGTTGTCATTGTCTTCTGGTACTGGTACACCACTGAGTTGAGGGGGAGTTGAGCTGCTGTTGCAACTGCCTGGAAGGCGATGAGGGGGGGGGGGAAGAACGTCGGAGGGTGAGATGGCTTCTTTTCCTGCTGCTGTTACAACTCCTGCAGCTGCTGACTTGAGTCTCATTAACAAAGTGACATGCCCCCCCCCTCCCTGTTAGTGGAGTAAAGGAGAGCAGAGCAAAGACTGAAGAGGGCTCTGTAATCCCATTACTCCCACTACCTACTTCCCTCTTTCATGTTGTCCCTCCCTCCCTTCGTCCACTCTCAGCCTGCCCCGCCCACAGCATCATGTGAGCACCACCCAGGACCACACCGCAACATCAATTTGCCCCACAACGCTGACTGATCAATCGCCTAAAAAGCCTTGCTTTGTTTAGACTGGTGAATCACAAAATGAGTTCAGCTCATTTTAAAAAGAAGCAATCCCCCTCCTCCCTCCCCTTCTGTTCCATTCTATAAATGAAACACAGTGATCTGCATGATAGAGCCCATCTATGGATTCAAACGAGTTTGTCATGACAGAAGATTGTGTTTCATTCTCTCTTTAGAGAAGATACCATACCAGTCATTCATACCACCATTCATACCAGTCATACTTGGAACTGACCGCCCCCAAGCCTGTGGTCTGCAATGAAGACAACACATTACAGCTAGGCAGAAGACCATGTGTGAGTGTATAATGACAATCTTAGTTTTCTAGTTCAAGATTGAAAACAAGGTCTAAGTCGATCTAGTCAATCTAGCATCACTAAAATCTTGCAACCCTTTCCCCAGTCTCAGACAGTTTTCACTCTTGATCTTTTAGGACAAGGTGGGATTCCAACAGTACGCTGACTTTAATTCTACACTTAGTTCCATAGCTTCACCTACTACAATTGATTTGTTTTGGGAGTTTCACTCACTGTCAAAAACTGCTCTTTGAGCCTCGACTATTTCTCTGACTGGTACTGCTTCACCCTCCAACAGTTACTAGTCAATCAGATTACCAGTCAGACCTTACAGACAGGATTTCTGTTTAGAATCAAGCAAATGGAAGTGTGGACCAGGAGGACACAGGGCGGTAGAAAGAGAGGGGATTGAATTTAGGTTTGGGTATAGGGGGGCTAGAACAAAGGTTGTGATTGATGAGATGCTGTTCCATTCATTAGATTGCGCTTGGGGGTGGGTCTCCCTGGGAACAGACACACGCCACACTGCCAGCCAGTAGTACCACTAACAGCCAGTAGTACCACTAACAGCCAGTAGTACCACTAACAGCTAGTAGTACCACTAACAGGCAGTAGTACCACTAACAGCCAGTAGTACCACTAACAGCCAGTAGTACCACTAACAGCTAGTAGTACCACTAACAGGCAGTAGTACCACTAACAGGCAGTAGTACCACTAACTGGCAGTAGTACCACTAACAGGCAGTAGTACCACTAACAGGCAGTAGTACCACTAACAGGCAGTAGCAGACAGGCAGTCTCTGACTATTGCAGATGTGCTTCCCCCAGGTTTTTGTTTTTGTGTTGAATGCTTAGGCTTTATGGATATGGCAATCGATTGTTGTCTTGTCGTGATGCTTGTTATTGATCAGATGAATTATAGCTCCACTTAAAGGGGTCTTTAATCTAATGAATATATTTTCCATCAAGTCACCATACATTTGCCTTAAAATGTATTGTATATCTATATATACAATACTTCAGTAACATTTAATTTTCATTTTATATCATACTAGTACATTGACAAAATATATACTAAATAGGATTTTGAGGTGCTTTAATAAACTATCTTCACCTGTAAGATCTGTGAACATCCCTTTTTCCCTGTGTGCTGCCATGGAAACCAGTGGTGGTATTTTGGGATGCATAGCAGCGGCAGCAGAGGCTATGAGTCCCAGCCAGACGGCAGAGTGGCATCAGCAACCTGACCTCACTGCACCATGGAGTCTCATTATTTCAACTAAAATCAATGGCTGTGAAGGGCACTTTGGGAGGGGACAAAGATACACATGATAGAGAGAAAAATAGAGTATAAGCACAGAGTTGGAGAAGACAGAAACTGTGAACACATTGAGATTGATGGTAAGAGAGAAAGAATAAAAATGGATAAAGACAAAAACAAAGACAAAGAGAGAGAGAGAGCACACTGAGAGAGATGTTTAATAATGAGCTGCTCCCAGAATGTGCCCTTGGCTAACCTTAGTGCCTGTCCCAGGAGTCACTGCAGCCCTGGTGAACTGTTCACTTCAGACTGAGAGCCAGCCAGCCAGAGAGGTAGGTGGGCAGACAGACCTACAGAAACTGTAGGCGAACAGCACCGAACAGCGCCAAATGTAGGTATCTCTTACCACTGAATGGAATAAACCATTCACACCAGACCTTAAATAAGCAATAAACACACACTCCAGACACACAGATGAGCTGATGTTTGACAGCAGTATGCCACACTGTTCTGATGTTTTCAGTGTGAACCATCTGTGATGTGATAGTGTTAATGCTTCAGTGAAATAACTAGTTGGTGCCTGGGGACCTACACCTGTTTCCTCCCCCCCAGAAACAGAATTGCCACTGTTTTTCACAATTCCTTAGTGCTTCAACTACCTGAAAAACAGACAGTGAGAGCCGACAGACTGACAGTGGATGATGGAAGATGTTTGTGCAAGTTTACTCAGCCATGGCCATCGCCTTCCTTTCCTTTTACTAGACTGTCAACATGTTTTCCAACACCCCACCAACTGACATCATGAAATACACATTCTGTCCCTGTACATGCAGATAAACATCCAGATCCCTGCTCTAAACATAAAGGAACAAACATTTGATTTGGGTTTTGAATGATGAGGGTTATTCCCAGGGAGTAAAGACATCTTTCTGCTGTCTTGTTTGGTCCAGACCTAACAAAGACACAGCACATCTGGAAGACACTGACTCATCTTTGTGTCAGGGCGGTGCTCATCTGATGCCATACAACACACACACACACACTAACACATCCCACAAGCCTGAATCCGATGGGTATTATCCATTATTCTGCATTTTATGTAATGTAAGTCTGGAGCAGTTCTTGTTAAGAGGTGAGTTTTGTCTTTGCTGCTTGATCATGGCACTGCAGAATCTGCTGGGACCGCAACATATTTTATTTGTACAATAGATTCAGGGTGAGTTGAGTCAAGGTTCTTTTTCTCGACAGAAGATTTGAGCTCGGGCTTCAATTGAACAGGTTTGGGTAGTACCTCACCAAAGCAAACACACACACAGGCATACACGCACACACATACACACACACTCAAACGCTGTTATGCAGCTATGGCCTGAGGCTCCTATTGGGTTTGCATATGAGGTTTCTAAAAAGGTTGAGGAGTAATGTACTCACTCACGCAGTGCCGATGGCAACCTGATACTAGCCCTGGGATCTGGGAGGCTGAGGACTGCCGGCCTTATCTAGAGAGGGGCGGGGCGATTTGCATTGCAGAGGAGCAGACAGTCAGGGCACATGAACGTTTCCAACTCCTCTTTATAGGGCAACTGGTTTATGTCGACCGTGATGGAGGTGTGTGTGTGTATAGTATTGCTGCAGTATGTTGGAACAAGCCAGCGGTAGGCCCATAGGCACCCTCCAGAAGAAGGTCAGACAGGGGTCTGATCTGCAGGACTGACACTAGGATAAGAGTGCCGAAGAGCATGTGCAGGATGTTCTGATCTCTCCACCCAGATTCTCTGAGGATGCCTCTCTAGTTCTATGCACCTGACAAAGAAGCACTGAGGAAGACAGGCTAAAAAAAGAAGAATACTCGTATGCAGTAGTAAACAGGTCATGAGTAGCAGGGAGTTAGCAGTACAGACATATCCACTGAAGGATGTGGATATTATATTAGACAGGAATGCCTTCATCCACCAAGATGATTCGAGGTTTAGGACCAAAGGGTCTCAATCTGTCAATCAATATAGTTTTGTATATATCTCATCTCACTCGTTGCCACACATGCTCACTGTCAGAGCCCCACCCACACAGATTCAAGAACAGACTCAAGCAAACTGGGGCTACAGGACTAAAGGCAGACATTACACCACCACCACCGCTGTGGTTGCTCAATCTAACATCTGGCCATTTTAAAGTGGTATTACAGATCATTAGACCTCAAGTTTAAACATGTGAGAATGTGATCCTTCCATTTCCCCTTCAAGGGACACAATGTAAAATGTGGATTTGTAACTTTTTAACAAAAAACTTTTCAGTGTAAAGTTCATCTTGTCTCTTTAAACGGTCTTTTGAGGCATTGGAAATGGAAACATGACCGTTAACCTTGGCCCTCCATATCAATAAGTCACTTATGGGCTTAAAGATGGCACTGCTAACTGCCTTTTCTCTCTGCAGGAGATGATAGACAGAGATCAGTCCTGTTCTCTAACAGAACAAAAAAGATCAATAAAACCAATCCCCATTTAGCAGGGGTGTTCCAGTACTACCTTCTCAAATAACAGAAGTGGAAAAACCATTTGATATTGTTCTCTGCTCTGTCTTTTAAGAACACAGAGAGGAAACTACAGATACGTGTCTGTATTTTCTGACTGTGTCTACAGCCAACAAGTACAAAATGAACAAAGACAAAATTCGAATCAATTTGGTACTACTAAAACAAAACGTCCCTATCTCTCATTTCAGCAACCCATTACTGGTCATGTGATCCTCTCTAGCCCTAGCCTTGTCTGGGATCCCCAGGTGTATAACATCATGAAACACGATTTGAGAGGCTAGAGGAGGAGTGGTGCAGACATTGTAAATATGGGAGAGAGAAAGAGACCTGCAAAGACTGAGAGACCGACCAAGAGAGAGAGAGAGAGAGAGAGAGAGAGAGAGAGAGAGAGAGAGAGAAAGAGAGAGAGAGAGAGAGAGAGAGAGAGAGAGAGACTCAGGGGTCATACCATGGTTATCCTCTGATTGGTTGAATCCGCAGAGCTGACAGATGGAGCGCACCCACTTGTTCATCTCTTCTTCTGTCTCGGCCACCAGGTAGAAGGTGCGGTCTGAGGTCTTGATGTCGAACACAAAGCTGTCCTGGAACTCCTTCCTCTTGAAGGTGAGGCCTGCATCCACCTGTTCGCAGCAGTGCAGGTCTATGATACGAATGGGCTTCTTGGAGTGGTCGTTCTTGTAATACTCCAGGACATCAGGGTCACCACTCATCCGCCCGCTACGCAGAATAAACCAACGTTTCTTCCATGCCTGACACACAAACAGAATCACAGTTTACAAAACACACATCCACAAGAGATCCAGTGATGGTAAACACCAATTCTGTCAAAAACATTTTCCATTACATAACTTTGGCAGTTCTTAGTCAATAGCACTTCCTATCACAGATTCTTTCAAGAACTTAGTTGACTAAGTTTATCAGGACATGTCCCCATACAAAGTGTTCAAAACAGTTGGGCAACAGTTAGGGAGAAAACCTTGATCTGACAGCAGATATTGTTCAGAGGAAGAGATGTCGGCTGTACATGTATTTTTCGGCATCTTAGAGTGTGCGTGTGGTTTGTAGAATGGAGGGGGGCTGGTGGTTAGGGTGTTGCTTGTTCTAGACAGGTGTTACTCCCCCTCTCTATTTCCTGCGCTGCTGTGCTCTGTCAGGGAAGAGAGGCTGTGCAGCCCTTCTGACATGAAAAAAGCTCCTTTCTGACAGCTTGTCTCCAGCAAACACACCTGCAGACAGGGGTTTGCCCTCTGCCTGAGCTGAGACAAAACTGACAGCCAGTAAGAATGAGCAGAGAGCATGTGGGCTGGCTACACAGGTAAGGGGTTTATGGCCAGTGAGTGTCAACAACGCCACATTGTTCGTGATGGGTTTGTTTGTTGACAAACTAGAGACGGGAATCAGCAGGGACCCGATACTATCACAATACTTAGGTGGCGATTCGATATGTATTGCAATTCTGTAAGTACTGTGATTCGAAATTATGATTTCTAGCATTTTTTTTTTTAACACTGGACCATGAAAAACAGTAGAATCATACCTCCAAATACAACACAGTCAAATTCACTTAGAGCTTTCCAAGTTTTATTTCAAGTTTTATTTCAAGTTTTAATTCCAAAATCTTAACATTAACTTCATGACTGCAGGGCAGGCAATAGAGACTAGAGAGAGGAAAAAAAAGTGCCCTATTATTGTATAGCCCCTGTCAACTGCACACAAACTGACAGACTAAGAAATGTATGCCACTTAGGCAACTTTTAAACAATAAATAAATGTGAACAAAAAGTAGGCTATGCTTCACTGTTGTTTGCATGTAGGCTATGCAAAGCTAGTGCATGGGTATGTTTAGATTCTTGTGCAAAAACAAGAGCTGGTCAACATGGTCTGGGGTGGGGTTGCTCGGGATTGTGTACGTCGGCTCTAAAGTGTAAATCACGTTACGAAACCTGTATTTTCGACCCACTATAAGGATGATTCTGTTATGCGATTAGCCTTTACTGAACTGCTGGGGGAGCTTACTGAAACATGCATCCAGCGTTCGTTGTTTGCTGCAAGCAGGTTTGGCTTCCTCCGCTGATTTGTCTAACTCAGGGTAGTGTTGTGTGATATGGGCATGGGTATGTTGGTGGTATTACCACAATACTTTATCTTTCTGTGGGATAGTTTGCAGACAGCATTGCTCATGTCTAACTCATTTTTTCCTCGTAAATTATGAAAGCCAAAGTTCTTCCAGATTTTTCCCCCCCCATCCCTACTGGCCAACTTAGTATGCGCACTCTCTACACACAGTAGAGATAGGGAGAGCAACAGTATCTCAAGTCAAATGCAACCATTTGCACAAATCCTCGAATGGATTTAGCCCTGTTGTAACTGGAACCAGAAGAACAAAGCAGTCAGAGAGAAGGGCCAGTTAGTGCAAGGCAGCAGCCTGTGCCTGTGACAGGAGAGGCAGCACAGTTCAATACGTTTCCCAGTGACAGCCTTAAAGGCCCCTCTGTCCTCCATGTCCGGAGACAAAGGAGGAGGATGGAACTGGGGGCTTTGGCCATCTGCCAGCAGAGCACTTCCGCCCAGCGTCTCTCACATCCAGGCTGCTGACACAGAGGATCCTGCAGGCCCGCTCTCTCTCCATCAACACAGACACCTCCTTCACTAGGCCAGGGAACCAAAACCACTCTTTCCGATGCCCAACCCCCCTCCACACACACACGCACACACACACACACACACACACACAATGGAAAAATGGATCATGCTGTGTCTCCTGTGTTTTCCTAATGTCTGTTGTTGATCTCTGCTATGGCTTTCTCACACTCTTGTGGGTGGAAGAATATGTAAGTCTATACTTCCTTGCCAGGGCAGCTACATTGTATATGCACGTGACCTAATGTATCCCATTTGTACTTATGAAGAGGCTTAAACTGCTATAGATAATAATACATTAACATCTGCAAAAAGTGAGATGTAGCCCATCAGACTTGCACACCTCAACCTTCCATACTTTATTGTTGATCCACACATGAATAATTATGCAAATGATATTTCCATATTTTCAATGAACATAAAAAAATACTTACTTTGTTAATACATAAAAGTTGGATAATTTGAAAAGCAGTTCAAACTATTGCAAGGCACTTACAATGGGTTATTGACTCATACCTTGGAAGAATCTATTGAAAATCTTCTACTGTAATCATTAGACGCAGTTAGGTAGAAGAGAACCCAACCTGGTCAGAAAGAAGAATAAGGAAAATGTTCTTGAGAAAATGCATACTGGGTGATTTTATCTCCAGTGGCTAGCAGAGGGTCCACCTGAGGGCCCGAGGTTAGCCTTTTTTCTCATTTAATTTTCTGCCAAACTGATAAACGTAGTCATCTAGGGGAAGGCACAGATTTAATGGCTGCGATAGTGCACTGGTTCTGCAGCATGCATTTTAAGATAGTAGTTTCCATCAGCTGCCAGCAGGAAGCTAAAATCCCCAGCAACAACACTTCCTTTGACTAAGAAAGAAGTAGTGCTGTCATTATTTGCTGTTGTTAACGTATCCTTACTGCATCCTTGTTTAGTGGCTTGAGGGTGTGGTTACATAAAGACAAGTTAAAAAACATTTGACACCAGGAACAAATGGCCTACCAACCAGTGACTAATTACCTAAAAACAAACTAGGCTATATTTTATAGTGAAATTCCTCACAATACATGGATATCTTTATAGTAATGAAAAAGGCTTTGGAATCAAACAAGGGAATGCGATAAGAGAAGACTACTGCTAAGCTCTACTTTGTTCCATTGTGAAGACATTGCTCACATATTTCTGCTGCACCTTGAACATAAATCTCTCTTCACCTAACATGGTTTCAGTTATTGGTTAATCTTTCCACTCAGATGGAGACTTAGTGGGCACAGTTACCCATGGATTCCTTATTTAAATATATGGCATTTTCCAAGGAGGAGCAAAGTGAGTCATAAACTGTTGGCTGGTCCCAACAGGTTACTATGACCCTGGTGGATTATTTTTGTCCAATCCATTAACAGAACCAGAACAAAAGCAATGGATCACTGACCACAGGGTATTAGCAACTACTTCAAACAGGTTTTGTTTTACCAAAAATTTAAGTAGGTTTTCCACAAGAAGTAAAAAGGGTAAAGGGTTCACTAATACAGTTGGTTACGTTACGTAAGTGACGTGTGGTTGACCATGGATGGAGCTAGCCTCACTGCACTGGCATTTAACAGAGCGGCATGAGGGAAGAAGGCAGTGGCAGGTGCATAAAATGAAATAATAATGAAAGGCAAAAAAGACTCACAGAGCCACGAATGAATCTGCTTGAATGACCGATTTCCTATTCCAGTCTGTGCTACTATAGGTTGAGATCAAATTAAAATAACAAGCTCACAAACATATTTAAATTAAACTGCTCTGTACTTACCATCTTTTTTTCCCTCTCATGTATCTCTGTGCTAACACAATACAAAAAAAACAAGGGGAAACATTTACAACTAGAAATGTCTATATTACATTTAACGGTGATCAACAAAAGAAAACATCAGGTAAAAAATATGATACCTTTTGGACAGACTGTGAGTGTATTTAACAATTACATTTAGTAAGATCATCCTGAAGGATTCCTCATATAAACCTCTTTTATTTGCATGAAAAGAACTCAATCCTGCTGTACAGAATGACCCTCCAGCAGTATACTGTACCATGGTGATGGGATCATGCAAAAGAACAGTGAGCATTCTTATCTACAGTTGCCTGGCATTTAGTACAGTACTAGCCACAACAGTCCTGTTGAATCATCTGGTTTGTATACCTGCTGCTTCAAAAGTACTTTTTATTTGAACACACTGTAGCCCATGAAAGAGAAGAACAAAGCCACTACAGTGCAGCAGAGAGGAAGAGACTGCAGCATCTATTTTAGACCAGGAAAGGAAAACATCTGATGACAAAGGACACAAAAACATTGTTTTGAGTCTGCGCGCAGCTAATAATAGAATCCAAACGGGTTTGTCTCGCCAACTCCTTTTGTGTCTTTGTATGTTGATAAGTGGACATGTTTTCTCCTATTTATAACCGAGTACAACAATATTGTTATAGAAGCAAAGAAATCAACACTAAAAGGAACATTAAATGACGTATTGATAAAGACAAACAACCCCAGTATTTTAATTAAATGAAACTTTGCTCATTGAATCCAGTTTGTGTATCATCATCACTGAGTCAGACCTTCATGTTTTCACTCTGCTGGGTGGCATAAATGTCAGTGAGCCCAAACTCATTAGTCAACTATGCTACTATACTCAATTTGATTGGTGCTCCACCCTAGTTGTCACTGTTGGCTGTGTTCCAACCAATTATACAGGGTGTGCCAGCAGAGTATTAGAGTGGCACAGAGAGAGTCTAGTTGTAGGGCTTAGTCAACACACAGGAGGTGGTTATCAGTCATCATGTTTTCACATGTGCATAGACAAACACTCTAACCAAACAGGTAAAATGGCCAAGTTAAAGGTCATCTTAACCTTCAGTGAGGATAGTGACTGTCAATTGTTTACCTCCTCTCCCATTCAAACACAGAAGAAACATATAGTACACACACACACCTACACACACACACACAGATACACACACACAGCAGGTGGCTCTCAGTCTCAACCTGCTACCTGCTCACCTGTACCTGCGGCAGAAGCACACAGCTGAACAAACAGCAAGATCACAGAGCCAGGCAGGGTCTGGTTTAAGACCTCTTGTTTGAGAACGTTCACTGTCCTCATTACCAGTGACTTGTAAAGGTTGTGTTTTGCGTACGAGTGATTTGATTCTTGTGATGTTGGATGCTTGAGTTCAGCAGATCAGAGTCTGGGCCCCAGGCTCAGACTCCAGCTCTGGCTGACATCCTCTATTATGTAGGTCACAGAGGAGCCAGAGGAGTCTGGGTGACAGCATATCAGCAGTCCGCCCCCACTACACGTCCCATGGGGAGACCAGAACGGTGACGGCTCAGGGATCACGGTGTCTCTCCATCCCCCTGCTAGGCTACCTCCATAGAGCTGCCAGTGGAGGATGGTTGAACAATCATTGCTGTAATGTCTCTTCCATTCAAAAGTTCAAAAGCATCAAAAGCAGGTTGGAGGGATGACATCCCTCCAACCTTTGATGGCCTTCTCTTATTTTAGAGGCCTGCTGTCATATTGTAAGTCTGCCACAACTATTATGTTTTATGAGATCTTTTCACCATTTTATGAGTCTATTACTGTGGGCAGGTGGACTAGGTCCCATCAGTGGGCAGAGCCAGGATAGAAGAGTTGGTGCAGTGTGCATCCAAGCCCTTTAGTTTCTTGTTTCAGTCAATAAGGCCCCAGCTGCTCCAGAGAGTACAGCACAGTCCTGTCTGCTCTGAAAGCTCCTACACTACATGGAAAATTCCACGGGCCCTCCAAATGAAATCAAAAACAAAACAAGTATCCCTTTTTCTGTGTCGTCATTGTTGTTGGAAATTCAGGAGTCTGGTGAGGACTCCCACGTCCACAACTGCCAGCATTTATCACTTTCCTTGTTGTACATTAGATATTACACTGAGCTTAGCAAATTGGACAATAGAAGCCACATACATACAGTACCAGTCAAAAGTTTGGACACATTCAATAGCGTTTTTTTATATTATTTAGTTAATATAAACATTTAAACATGTATTTAGACATTTAGAAATTAATATTGTAGAATGGCTGAGTTCCAATGTCATGTACCTGTACTTGTACTTTTGAGAAATTACAAAATTTGAAAGCAACATAACAGCAACATTTAGTTATTTAATGACTTTGTCAATTATAACGTGAAAATGTCTCTTCAAAACAGCTTAAACCGAGGGAACATTCTTACTAAGAAGGAAATATATCTTGTTATTAGGACGCTGAGCTGCAGATTGTGACAACAGAGCTGAAGCTATCTAGTGCTAATCAATAGCAGCGTTTCCCACAGATTAGAAATCTAGTTGTGGCGGGGAGGGGGTTGTCAGACCGGGGGGGGGGGGGGGAGTCGTAATAATTCCTTCGTTAATAATTCGTTACACAGTTAATTTGTTAATAATTTGTTACATTAAATATTAACCCTAAATGATTCACACCTTCACAAAATTAACAACAACTAATATATCATTTCTGCATTATGCATGTAGCCACGCTAGTGCTAAACAACTATTTAACTGGTCGGCTCCAGGACGCCGGGTAAGTAGCTAGCTCCTGAGACTTCTCACCAAAAGAACGAAGGGGAACCTTCGAGTAGGTAGGCCTACCTAGCAAAAAGTAGCCTCAACTTTCCTCAACTTTTAGCTACGGCACTAATGCTGAAAGCTCGCTGATATAGCTGTCGGTCTTACTAGAACGGCGTATGTATGCATTGTTGCTAACGTGTGCTGACGTTGTGACTGTGCATATGTGAGAAAGACGCATGAGTGACAGAGAGACGGAGGGAGGGCAGGGGAAAGAAAGTGCAGCTGAACGAATACGCTGCGTGTTTTAACCTAAATAGCGATTAAAAAAAATGTTTCACGAAACGCAATATGTGGCGGCCGGTGTTGATTCTGTGGCGCACCGCCACAAATTAGTCTGTGTGGGAAACACTGCAATAGGGTGTCGCATGACAGTCACATTCCAGGAAAAGAGAACTTCAGAAAAAAACAGGGATGTAACAATATGGCTATTTTTAGATACTTTTTTATGTTAAAGTAGAATTAAGTCATCATTGAGGTAATGCGTAGCAGTACAACAAAATGATTCCCCAACCTTACTGTTTGTAGTTCTCTACCTCAAGAATGCAGATTTTTTTTTACTCTATTGTAGATAGTTTCTATCCCAAGTATTAGCCTAATATCTGCCCAATAAACCTCACCAGAAAAAGTGACAAAAAATGACATACTGTACAGCTACAAACCAACAAAACCACAATCAAACACAAACTATGTAACAGACAATAACAAAACAACAACCACACACGCACACTCACACACAGTCACACACATCTGGATTAAACAGCGTCTGTCTGGTTCTCTACTCCTTCCAAGCAGGTGTCATCTCTCCATGTTTACATAGCTGACATCAGTTTATAACAGCATGGGTTTAAATAAACCCCACACAGCCACAGACAGAGTCAGAAGGTTTCTCAGATATCTGGAGGTTTACACAGGACTCACAGTATATGTGGGACACTAACCAGACAGCTGCTTCAGTCTTTAGATCATACGCTTCTGGTGAAATCACTAATACATTTTTGTCTCACAAATATAATCACAGACAAACAGTATGCCAACAATGTATGACCGTTTTCTGTCTCTTTTGGCTATTTCACCTTGTCTCTGCTCTGGTCTGAAGAGATCCAGATGCTGTTGGGCTGGACATGGCATGGTCCCATATGCCCAAGGAAATAAACATGAAAAGATGTTAAACAGAGTTGCTGAGAGCATAAAACCACAGGTGTTTATGTCCAACGGACGCATTAGCCTCCCACTGCAACTTGAATTAAACTGCTCGGGTTTCCCTATAGTCATAACAGTGGCCTTGGAAAGATGGCAGCTGTGAGATACAACACATGCAGATAAGACTCTGCTCTCACCAGTTCAGACACACGCTGGCTCTGGTAAGTAAGAAGGGAGTTGGTAGTGGCCACACCAAGAAAGGGACTTCTCAAGGACAGAGACCATATCTTCCCCTCTTCCCCCTGACTGGAATGTCTTTGGTGTCCATATGGAATTATTAAGGTCCACATTGCAATTCATAAACTATATTCAAGATGGCATGCTAATCTTATAAATCTGGGAATAAAGAAATGTGTTTTATTTCATGTGTTCTCACATGATACCAATAGGCTGATTAAGACCATATTCTACAGATTTTCTTATAAGGCTCTTATTGGGACCTTCGGTCTTCATTCAAAGAAAAATCCCCATAATATGAACACTAGCTTGTGGTAAACCTCCACAAATATATGCTGTGATATAATCAACATCAATTCAACTCAGTTGAACACTTCCATAATAAAAAAAAAGAGTAATCTCTTGTCTTGTCCTCCCATTGGTGAAAGGCCTAGCTCATTCATGCTGAGCCCGCCCTGACAGTTTGACTAACGGGGAGCATTATCTTTAATCAGAACTCTTTGTGTCATTTCCTCTGCCCCCACCATCTGCTTTGCTCTAGAAAGCCTGCATCTGTATGCGCCACACTTTCTGAGCATCTCATTTCACTGGCTAGAAGCTACAGCAAAGCCTATGTAGAGTATATGGGTGGTGTCTGGGTTGAAAAGCTGTACAAGTGAGAAAACATGAGTGAGACACGACAGCAAAAAACACACTGAACTGTGTCTGTCTGAACTGCATGGGTGGATAGGGTATTGTTTATCAGGAAGTGGAGAAGTAGGGAAGCAGATGTAGCTTGTCACGTCATCAGAGCCCTCATGCTTCACAGCATCCCATTAACTTCACCTCAGACCAGTACCTAGCAGCACTGGCGGAACTGAGGGGTGGCAAAGGGTGGCATCTGCCACCCCAGCAAAAAAGACTACCCACCCCAATCTCCCCATGCAAAAAGTGTCAATTATAGCACATTTCATTCAATGATATTAATATGATTATTTTGGGCATTATTCAAACTACAATGTTTATCAATTTAAGGTGGCATCGGGTCCCCCCTTCCCTACACGCCTCCATGCCATGCTTCAACCACCCCAGGTGAAAATGTCTAGATCTGCCACTTCAAGCCTCTCTAAGGGAGTATCTGTAATTTATCTGTGAGTCTGATGACGCTATTCACATACAATAATATGGTAATATTATTAATGGTTGTAATATGGTAAAAAATCCACAGACTTCTCAATATGTATTGATGTAAGTATGCAAGACATATTGATGCAAGGGAAACTGAATGGGCATCTGATTATCAGACACATCTTTGTCTCACTGAGCAACATTTTACGTTTTATGATGAATAGTACACTGGAGACAACACAGAAACATGTTGATGTAGACCTGCTAGTAGCAGTCAGTGGCGTGGCCTTGTTCTTTGGAAGCCTCTCCAATTAGAGTTCCTAGAGTTGTAAACAGTGACTGCACACAACACCCACAGGGGTCAATAATGTCAGGCACTGGTTGACTGAGTTCATATTACTGTCCTACTTTTTAAAAGCTATTTTACAGTGAGAGCTGTTCTGCTTTACTGTATGTTTATAGTTTGTGTCAGAAGTACAAAATATTTAAATGTGTGACAACTTATATGCAAATTAGTGTGGTGGACGTTTTTGACTAGACAGATCATGGACAACTTACACTGTAATAGGCTGACAAATAAACCAAAAATCTGATATTACCCTACAAGATCCATAGCCTACTGAATATATCTCACGACAACCACATAAAAGTCGCCCCTTCACCGAGGGAACATCCTGTTTTATCCTGTACTGAAAATGTGCAGCCTTTGTTTACTAATAGGCTGTGTTTGAACGTGTGTCCTCCGTCCTGGCTCTCTCTTCAGAAAAAAGTGTGCTGTCAAACAATCAAAACCCAACACAGGCAGGATCTCATCCTCCTTGGATAAAGTATGTTAATTCGATCACTGCTGTTACTATGTACAGATTGCGAATGCCAAAAACATGCGTATTCACAATTAAAGATGCTGAAAAGCAAATTCCATGATTTGCTTCTCAGTACATTATATACGTGTGAAATTAGTTCCTGAAAGCATGTGCGAAGTGCAAAAACTTTGTCGCACTGAAATGTGGAGTTTCACCGTTGAACAGTTTCTCTTCCGTTTTGAGCTCAGGTTTTGTATAGGCAGAGCCAAAACCCAACCTATCTACGTCACAGCGACCTATCTACGTCAAATCACAGACGGTTGCATTCTGTTAATCAGCTGGTACGAGGCAAAGACAAAATAATTAACACATAAAACACTCAGAGACTGCAGGTAGGTCTGTTCTGATATCTGCAATTGATTTAGCTAGTGTTGCTGTTGTTGGTAAATTCAATAAATTAGAGGGGGCAGAGCTTCAGCTCCTTCAGGCGACACGCCCCCCCCTCAAGCAGAGAAGACTGCTGATTTTCTCACAAGTTCAAAGCCTAATTTAACATACTTGTCTGTTCTTTTTCATTAGAATTTGGATGGGTAAACAACACATTCTTCAGTGGTGTGATGAACTTAAAACTCATTTTCACTTTACAACATCTTTAAGGGAAATCACCAATCCGCAAAAAAACACTGTTAATGCGGTAATGAGAGTTTGGTTTTAATTGTTTGACTGCACAAGTGTGTTTCTATGTGTTTTTGGCATTTTCAATCTGCACACACAGTAACAGCAGGGATCTAATTCACCAATGTTATCCAAGAAGGATGAGATAACACGTGTGGGTTGTAATATCTAATTTCAAGCTGACATCATGTTGGAGCCTGTCATGACATCATCAAGAGAGCCCTCAACTGCTATAACAAACTGACATATCTGACCTCCACTGCAATAAAAAGAACAGCTCTTGAAGATCATGCCTAGTCCAATTGGCTAATGGACTGAGATGCCGGGCTTGTAAATGTACGTATTAAAAGGATGACAGATTGAGCATCAGATGTATACAGGGTGTTCTGTGGGTTTCATCTTGGCAAAAAATCTAAGGACCAAATGTGTAAAAGAATTATTTAAAAAATTGCATTATGACATGGTTGTTTAAAGAATAAAAATTAATGACAGAGCTAATTAACCAATTGTAGCCTATGTAGAATACAACACAGTGTACTTGAGTAGTCTATAGGGTTATTTCCCCAATAACCTGTGATGCTCAGCAAGAGTCTTGAGTCCATAGCTGACAAGCCAATTCTGATAAGAGTCATATAACATTAACAAAGGACCTTGACTTGATACCCCACAATTACCTTTGATTTGATATCTAATTAAAGGTCAAGAATAATCAAATTCAGCAATGTCCCTGAAATTACTAATCTTAGCCAAAAATTACATATTAAAGTAAGTGTGCACTGTATTGCATGACTGATAGTAAAAATACTCAAATAGCTGGTCCAGACTGCAGGAAAATAATCAATAGGATCAACTTTATTTCTGCAGAAAAACACAGAACTAATATAGAACATGGTGATCAACCAATCTTATAAAAAATATATATATAATAATAGTAAAAGTCCAGACCAATTTGTTTCATTTTCCTATCATGGGACCTCTGTCCAACCATTTCCTGTAGGTGTCATCCAAAGGAAGTCTGGCATTTGCTATTGGTCCCATAATTAAGTTTTGGATAGGATACACACAGACACATGTTTAGTTCATGGCAAAGGACAGGAAATATAAAGACAAAACCTAAAAGCAGACCGGTAATCAAGAGATTTTCTTTGTAAATGGAGTCAAGGTCTTCTGACAGAGAATATTCTTTGGGATTTTAGGATTTATGGTACTGTTAATTAATGTTACTTTAGTTATCAAATTCTACAGGTAGGCCCAGGCTATACAGTGTAGTCAGTTTTCCATTTGGAATCTATTAAAAACCAAGGAAAAGACTAATCTTTAATGGTAAGATTCCCTATATATGAAGATCTTTTTAATTAACAAAAATTAATATTACACTTTTAGTACAGTCATAAAAGACACCCCAATCTATAGACTTTACAAGGAGTGGAAATCTGAAGCCTCAAAGATAAAGTCGAACAAGGAAAATGTCTGTGTGAGCCGTGTGTCTGTCAAAGCAGGAACTGGGAGGCGTTCTGGGCTGAACTCTGAGGGCAAGGACTTCCCAAAGCCCCTCTGCAAAACAACACCAACCCACCGTCCCGACCCAGCAGCTGACAGTGGGCCTGAGCCTGTTGTCTCACAGCCTTCAACCCCGTCCTTTCTTTTCACACACTGAGGGCTTTTAAAATGGTGACACAGAAAAGCAGAAGCAAGCATCACTTTGCCGATATGATCTGTCTGGTATGTGCCAATGCCTTATGTGAACAGACATGTTTGTGGACTGATGTCAGACACAACAAGGGACAGGACGTGGGTAGCTCTTACCAACCATACGGTTGGATGTTCGATTGCCACTCTAGAACTGTAAACATCTTAGGATTTTCCGTTAGAAGGAGACACAAATGTAAGTATGTCAGCCTTACATATCCGTCCATACCATTTATTGTTTTTGGAATGTAGGATCTCCCAGCAGATCAGGGACCACAGTAAAAATGAATGACAATTGTCATCTTAGGAAGAGGAAGCAGTGAGGCCTTGTAATGGGAAACACCAAGGTCATCCCCTACTTCCCCTACTCACTATTATTACTACCATGTTTTGGGACAACATCATTTTGTAAACTTCAGTTGAAAGAACACATTTACAGAGGATTATCAATTATTCCACAAAGAAAGTAATTTACTATGACATTAATAGTATGTTGATGACTATTCAGGTATTCAATTTATAACGTACTATAAACAAAGGCAAATTAATGTATATGTTCACAGGAGGCGGTAATGTATGACACATTGTGTCTGACTAGTGAGTGAATAACAGACAGACATAAGTAAGCAGCCGTGTGGTACATGTGTTAGATTAGTCAGTTGTTTTCATTTTCCTTCTGCTTATTCTGGACGGCAGTCAACAAAGGGAGCCTGACCACTCCCACCAGCTCTCAAACACCGCCCATGTCTGTTGCCTCGGTACCCAAAAAGATAATCAAACTCCGAACATGTGATTCATAGTGGCTCTGTCATACAGAACAATACTCTGCCTTATCCAGACACAGGGTATGTGTGTTTATGTGTGTGTGTGTGTGTGTGTGTATAAGAAGGCCTAGACATCTCCATAACACCGTTGCAAATTACTACAGGCATACACTGCTCATGTGAATGTGAGGCAACAAGATGACAGCTGATAGTAATGAGTCATCAATAAGACCTTAAGGCGCTTGGAACCAAACAAAGGGGGAATTTTTATGGTGGAACACATCTACACTCGCTCATCAATTGTTAGTGTTGAGCTTCAACTGTCACTGTGTTTTGCTCTGTGACTCTGCAATCATTTGCATGTCATAATTGTGGTGGAGCTTTCAGTTTTCACAGAAGATTACGTAACCCTGGGAAACCAAGTTAGTTAGCCAAGTATGGACACTCTGATCATTATAACTGTGTTCTCAGAGTAAGCCTAAGAAAAACACCTTGGCACTGGTATGCAAGAGCCTGCAGTTGCTTAAAATATCTCCTAACATTAAGATATCGAGCAAGTCAGATGACAGCAATACTGCTGTCTAAAAGGGCTGCATTGTCCACATGCTGCCTCTCTCAGTTAAAGTGGAAGGAATTTTTGATGGGTTAATTTCGGTGTTCACAAATTGGCCTGTTCTGGACATTCCATCTTGTTATGCAGTGTCTGTGTAGACTGTGTGTTTGGTTGTTTATTGGCCGAGACTGGGATACGGTGGGGAGGAGGATTAGGAGCAAGAAACTCCACCCTCTCATCTGAACAAGGCCAATAAACAAACCTATGGCGTATGCCTGGCAATGTTGATTCTAACCATAAATACTGTTTATACAGTATTTCAATAGTAGATGTCAACTTCTCGTCTGTGGCAGTGCAGCTGCTGTTTCCTACTGACCCCGGTGGTCCCTGTGTCAACACTGGCTGGCTTTAAGTGGAAGACAATAGGGAAGCCAGTAAGTGTGCATTTGAAGACACACAAGGATGGACTTTCAGATGAAACAGAAAGATGACATCATGGCCAAGCCAGCTCATATGAACTTGGGGAGACCTTGTAATGCAGCACCATATAAACACATGTAATACTGTATATGTAGGCCTATTTATCAGATTATGCCATAAAGCTCTTTATCTACAATCATTAATCCTAATATAAGAAGTAATTAGCAGGGTAGAAATATACAGAAGACAACTTCAGAACTTCTGTCATGACACTTTGGCTGAGTCAAGGCTGAGAGTTTTGATGACAATAGAGTATCTTGTCTATCTTAATTTACCACAAGAGCCTAATTAGGTAAACAGAGAAATAATATGTATGATTAGCATCGTTATCTACAAAAACGATTGGATGTGACTAATAATTTTGTGAGGAGATAACTGACCCAAGTAGAATGGGAGTAAACGGTGTCCACAGTAAACAGAGCCGCGTTGAGAGAAGCCTCTATCGAACAATTATGAAAGTTGGCCATAAGGTACGTTCAGACTTATCCAACCTAGCTACACATGTGGTGTGTGTCAATGGAGAGGTGAGAAGATGAGGCAACACGTTGTTTCTCTAAATATCAGTTTGGTGCACCTGCTATTATGAAACGCATCCTTAGTTTCACAGCATGAAATACCGGCCTTTCCGATTTAGTGATAAACATTACATTTGGGCTCAATATTAGGTAATGTACCTTGAGACGGCTGCAGATCACTAACTGTTTAAAGACTGCCTTTACTTACATATCTTCTTAGTTTTTTCTCTGGCGGCGACTTCCTTAGCCAACCTTGGAAGACGATTTCTCCACCGCTCATGTTTCAATCGTTTCTTCCGATGCCTATAACAGCTCCTGATGTATTTTACTATCAATACAAGTCCCAGTGGTTGCCAGATCATACAATGGGCAAAAATAAATAGTGCTATTGGACTCCGTCAGACTTTGGTGCAGTCCGCTCCCCCATTTAGTAAAGGCTGGAGTCGAAGGGGTGTTGTCCTTGGTGTCACGCTGACCTCGCGCACGGATTCCCACTCCAGCGCGCAAAGCACTCTTCGGGAATCACGCAGGACCAGTGAACACCAAATCGCGGGTAAACCAACTGACCCAGTGATGTAGGAAGTAGTGTTGAGTGTCTGCAGTTTGTTTTCCAATTCACACCACGCCCACTAAAGTAAAGGGATGGGCTGCAATAGGATGAACTGATCAGGATGGGAAGAGCTGCCTTCTTTACGCACAACAATTAAAAGAACCCAAGGAAACGTAAAATAATGCATAAACAGCGAACTGAAAATAAGATGCCGAATAGTTATAGGCTATAGTTAGATGCTGACTTTTGAAACATATATGAAAAGGTACTTTTAGGCTAGGGTATGAAACATACCCCTAAGAAAAGTAAATACAGTTGCGAGTCTGTTTGTCAATGACATTTAGTAAATAGTCTATTTACTATCTTTACTCCAAGTTGTCAGAATATTTCTTTATTGTTATCCGGCATGTGGTTTATAATGAGCTATTGACAGGATGAAACATATTAGCACAACTGGGAGAAAACTAACATGGCTTTGTATGACCCCATCTAGTGGATGTACCCTTAAAGTGTCTGACATAGCACTCAAACACTAATATACACCACAGTTTGGTACACTATATCGTAAAAACAAGCATCAATTATATACATTATTGTCTCATATACCTTATGTTTCAGAAATGAATAAACATACAAATTCCAATGGTTTGCCTTTACTCAATACTCAGAGAACAATGCAATAACAGACAAAACATCCTGCAGTTTACAGAAGGCAAGAGTGGGAAAACCTTGGAAATGGAATAACGTCTTTGATATTGTCAACCCCTAGTACACACTGCAAGTATCGCTCAAATCCCATTCCAAACCCACCATGGGCGACAGACCCAAACTGCCTCAGATCCAAATACCTGAAAAGACAACAGTCAGAGGTTAATACTAGTGTTACAATAAATCTATGTAAATCACATCTACAGAACTCACAATAGAAAAACGTGTATTACCATCTGTATGTTTCTTCCAATCCAGCCCTTAAAACATACATGCCAATACATTAGTTTATTTACATTCTGGTCACAATCAAAAAGCATACCTTGTGTGGGAACTACTGTATATGGAAACTTAAGAGTGTGTGTACACTGTTCTTACTGCGCCAGACGAGTCGTAAGGAGCTCAAGCCTGTCTTCTCTTAGGGAGCCCCCACAGAGCTCTCCAACTCCTGGTACAAGGAGGTCCACTGCTGCTGCCTCAAGACACACAACAATGGAGACTCAGGTAACTAGAAGAGACTCAGGTAACTACAAATTACATTTGTACATTACATTTACCCACAATGGCAATGGTTAAATAGGTACAGTTCACTTTCCAACCAGGACAACAATATTAACAATGAAAGTGTATTTCAAAGCAGCTCAATCGGATTTACAAAGGGCCTTACTGTGTGTTTAGGATGGTCCTGGTTGTCTCTTGCATAAAAAGGCTTTAGCTCATAGGGGTAATCGGTGACAAAGAGAGGTAAGCTGCCACAATGTTTCACCAGGTACTTTTCATGTTCCGTCTGAAGGTCACAGCCCCACTGACACAGAAAAACAGTCAGTATTAATTATGGTGTTAGATTCTTAGCTCATCAAATAATGTAGTATTTCAAAATGTTGTACATAATTGTATATGATAAGGAAAATATTGTATAGCATGCCTTCAAAATAGAGCAAAGAGAATGTATGATCTTACATTTGTATTGAAAGAAAACATCTGTGAGCTGTTGTTCAGGATGTCTATGGCCTCAGTGTATGTGATCCTAATTGAAAGAAAGACAGCCATCACATTGTGACTCAATGATCTTCAGTTGGTGGATGTTAAAGTGGCTGAGAAAAGGTTAAACCTTTTTCACTATGAATAGAATACACGATGATACACACTTACACATTAAACTTCTTCTTCAACATAAGATCCACAATGTCCTTGGGAGAAACAACACGTAATTACATTTAGATTGAGAGAATATGGAACACCCATACAGTAGATACTATCAGAATGAAACTTCCTTACCCTCTGTCCAGGTGCCACATGTTTGTGAAATAATTCTACATCATCAGGACAATTTGCTAAGAGATGCTCTGTAGTAGACCTGAACATGTCCTCCATGACCTGGAAAAATATGGGGGTCCAAGTCAGTGAATCAGTTATGGTATTTGCTTTTAAGCAAAACTAGACACCAGGTAACATGATGGAACTGTAGGGCTGTATTGGTAGAGATCTGAATAATGAAACCCCAAATAAGTAATACGACACTTTCATACACTTTTCAAAGTTGGATTCATTATTAATATTATGAAGATATTATTACCCAGTTGATTCTCTGCCATCATATCAAACAGTCTTTTAGTCAGGGACAAGCAAACCCAATTGTCCCCAACATCCCAATATCAATGATCATCTATGGGCCATGGACTTGCCTTCATGAGGTCCGCTAAAGATTTGGTGAATGAGATCTCAGCCTCCACCATGTAGAACTCAGCCAGGTGACGTCTGCTCTGAGAGTTCTCTGCTCGGAAAGTCGGCCCAAATGTGTAAACTCTGGGGAAAGCCCTTCAGGAGTAACGTGATGTAAGTAGAGTTTTGAGAACAGTGAACATTTAAGTGTAACTTAGTTGGGTAAAGATAGTAAATATAATGGGACATGTTTTTATTTGTGGCTATAGCGGTGTACGGACCTCACCCAGACATCACCTCCAAGTGCAGTTGTCCAGAGACAGTCAGGTAAGCAGGGACTGAGAAGAAGTGTGGGTTTTCTTTATCCTGGTCTGTTCCCTGGCCTGAAGGCTGTGGTAAGAAGGACATGTCAGCCTGGTTAAGCTGGTTAACATTATCTGTTAAGACCAAATTAAAAGGCATCCTTTATCTATACAAGACATACTCACCTCAACCTGGAAAAGCTCCCCTGCTCCTTCACAATCATTTGAACTGATAACTGGGGTATGAATCTGGATGAATCCATTGTCCTGCGCAATTACAGATCAAATTATGGTGAAAATTGATACACATTCAATTCAAAAGCTAGTTATACTAACCTACTATATGTATTACCTTGAAGTATGACTGGATGGCTGCTGTAGCCTCACTGCGTATTCTCAGTAAGGAGCTGAATACATTAGTTCTACATCTCAGATGAGGAAATTGCCTTATGTACTCAAGGCTATGCCTATCCTTAATTTTGAATGGAAAGTCCTGCAACAGAAAGAGAATTGTGTTTTTCCCACTCGATAGTGAAAAACACAAGGCTTGGAGTGGATGCCACCCCATGTATTTAGTATAGGATTGTTTTTGATTAGGTATCTAGGACAATTTTGTTAATTATAACCTTTTTTTGGCACCGTTTATAATTCCCGTTCTGGCATGTGGCATAATCCTTCTATTACTTACAAAATCAGTGTTCTCGGTTTATGTTATTTCTTATGGTAATGTAGTCCTATTAAAGATATTTTGATAAAATACATTGATTATCTAAATGTTGTATGGGCAGATACTTACAACAGGGTTGCATTCTCCCACTACGTGTATTTGGTCTGCTTGAAGTTCCACATCTTGTTTTCTACTGGGACTCTTGACAAGATTTCCAGATACTTCCACAGCGCTTCCAAATGTGAGCAGTCTACAGAACAGAATAGACAATTGTAGTGTCTCGTGCAATATTAACTAGATATATGGACAACAAATACACAATGCTCCCACCTGTCATTCAGATCTGAGCTGGCCACAATCTGTAGGGATTGTAATGAGCTGCCATCATTCACGTGAAGGAACAAGTTATCCTTCTGCAGTCTGACAGAACGAACCCATCCCTTGCGATGGAAATAACAATACATTAAGATGACATTATCCTAAAGCTAGTCTTCTGTAGTGAGATAAAGTAGCAAGTTAAGATTACCTAACACAATATGGAAACAACAAAGTACCTGGACAGTAATGTGTGCTCCAACTTCTACGCTTGAAATTGCTTCGCATATTCGTTGTTTTCTGTTTGTTTTATGGCAGTAAAATCTACAACTATTCAGTATTCTTCTCGATGCTACAAACACACATGCACGCACCTTAGCTGGTAACATTATAGCAAGTTAGCTTGTCTACTACTGCGATTATAGCGACTTAATCGATTGACCTGTTTCGATTTGGCAAATCCAAAAATGCATTTCTTTAATAAAGGCTTCATTCGTTTTTTTTTTCTACATTCTGGGTTGTCAATTTTGAAGAGTTGACATTCACGTTGAACCTTTGAGCGTTTACCGCTTCCTGGATTGTTACGTCTCTCTTGTTTGAGTTTGTGGCTATTGGTGCAACTTGATCACGTTCTCTGCAACCAACAAACCAATCGGCTTTTGGCATGTGACATAGGTTTTCGGGAGATGTAGTTGTTCCACGGAATCGTAATGTAGGTTTTGACAAAGGCATACTGATTTCAAACAAGGATATTAGTAGTTTCCATAGTAGGTTTCCAATTCTTTATCCTGCACGTAACATCACTAAGGTCGTGGCAGACAATCTGTAGTTTATTGTTAAAAGCGAAAATTGTAAAGAGAGTAGACCAATAGTTTAGTTGCATAGTGTAAGTGAACTTTGACAAAATGTACTTTAGAAAATAGACTACAGTAGTTTGCAGTAGATGCATTTCAATTATCCTTGGCTCACACTGTACAGACGATGAGTGGAGGAAATTCAAGCATTAACACAATTATATTATAATATGACCAATATGTCACAAAACTCTTTACTTCACTGTCGACTGTCAAACACATGTTCACCAACCAAACTGACACTTTCCATAACGTTATATATCTATCAAGCGGGTTTGAGCATGAAAAACATGAGAAACATGTTGCCATTCTACTGTAGAAAATTGATTTTGTGGAGGTGACAATAAAAGTAGTAGTTCTAGAGGAGACAAAAAAACACCTGAAGTATGTGCTCGGGTACTCATCAAGATTCTCAGCAGGACTCTTCATCCAATGACATTTGTGATATCCACATAAAAACATGTCAGACATGAACCTGAGCCTATCACTCCAACAGAGTGAAAGAGTAAACAACCAGAATCCAATAGAGATTCTACAGTACAATCCTTTCTTTACAACTGGTATAAAGTCATGTACAATATTTTAGGCTGTATAGTAAAACAGTCTACTCTTCCTATAGTCTTATGCTTATAAAAGCTATTACCAGACATATGTCTGTGCTTTAACCCTATTAATTCAATAACTCACATAATTCATATTGCTGGGCATATTCACATGTGTATGTATTCACACCAGTTCTGTTAGAGTATATCTGATAAGGGCATCATTGTAATGAGATGCCATAGACAATCATTCTCTCTGTCATGCTTGTCAACTCTGGAGGCCCTGCCCTGGATTCGCTGCACACAGAGCATAGTGTCTTCCCCTCTGGCTGTTGATGACACATCATCATTTTGATGATGCACTTAAAAGTCAACAGGGTCATTGTTATTAATGATCTCCTGTGCGCAATTATCTGCTGCATGTAATAGAGCCTCGTACCAGTTCTAACACCAGAAGGGAACAGAAGAGTGATTTATTTTGTAACAGGGTAAAGGAATGAGAGCACACAGCAGTACAATTATTAATAGAATATTACTGTTGTCTGTTTGAAAAGAACTTCAAACCTTTATTTGGAATGGACGCAGTTGATAACATGTTCCTGTTACTGTGTAATGTGAGATTCATAAACCTTACAAATGACAAATGGAATGCATTTCTGCATTGCTTGAGTACTCAATTGGACAATTCATTATACAGTTAATTGCATTTTCAAATGTGATGTAATCCTGTGAGGTATCAAATGGTAAATAATTTACTTTTTTTAATCGGTTAAAATAATGTGTACTTTTACCACCAGGTTGTGCTATAACTCTATGAAACTAGCTAATACAAATTCTACACACACCTTTGACTCATTCAATCACTCCACTGTCAATGACCACAGATTCATAGTTCCATAATTTGTGAAATGGAAAGAAATCGTTTTGTAGAATCACAGTCAAGTTGCACATAATTTGGTCCCATTTAATTATCACACTGTCACCATGGCCACACGACCATGTGGCTTTTAGATATTCTCTGACATGTTGTTCCATAAATAAAATGAGACAATTAGTGAGAAATACTGTGGGAGGGTGTTGCATATGCATTGATGTTCACACTGTGACAGATTCAAACTCACATTTATGATGTGGGGAATCAGACAGAACACCCTCCGTGATAACTTTTTGTAGGTTCATGTGGCATTTTTTATGCAAAAGAGATAAGTAAAAATAGCTTAAATAGCACATTATCTTCTGTGCATCTCTCTATAATCCATTTGTACAAGTCAAGTCAAGTGGTGGTTCATCAGGTGAGATGTAAAGCTCTCCTCTGAGCCTCTACAGCTGACATCTGCTCTGGACATCCTTATATAGCTCTATTGCTTTGCTCTAATCAATATGTGATTAGCCAACACAAACAGAGATCTAGTTTTAAAAGCTCAGAGCTCAGCAGGGCCATTGAACTCCATTCTTGGAAGGCAAGCACTTCCTCCACATCCAGCAGGACTCTTCATCCAATGACTGCAGCACAGTATTGACCACCAACCTCCTTATGAGCCTATTATCAATTCTTCCAGAAGATTCTGCATTCCCACACAGTGGGGCGAGGGAGGTATTGATTTTATGTAACATGGCTCGTTAAATGCTGATTAGACCGTTATACTGATGTAATTTAAAGGAATGAGTTTGATTGACAAACAACCAATTCAAAATTTCGTTTAACAAAGAACGTTTATGCTAACCTTGGAAGATTTTGATGTGATACATTTTGCTCTACCTCCCATTGCTATATTTGTGTATTTAAACCATCATATTCTTAGACAGTAAAATTATCTACATTAGTGGGAAAATGTCAACTGAGCAAGTAATTCCCACACACTGAACTATCAAGAAAAAGAAACATTGAGAATTGAGAAGTTTCCCAATTTCCCAAAGGCAGATAAAAAGACTTCCAAAAATAAAATCTTCCATCATAGGGATGAATGTTGTCTTTGATCTAATGTTTTCAGGCGAGACCATTTTGTATTAAGGGGCCTTGTGGAAAGACAAAAATCCTGATTTGTGCTCACTATTGATCTTTCTGAGTTGTCATTGCTTAATTTTTCATGAGCTTAGCTAGACAAATCCCTCTAAAGTTGTACAATGTCTTTGCTGATGTACCTCACTTCCCAAAAAATCAATTCAACCCTTTGCCTTTCCAGGGTTGATAAGGAAACACTGGACAACAACTCTGATTACACCAATTTCTCTTTCACTGTCTCCTCTGACTTTGTTGGCAAACAAAGGAATACATCTTGTTTAAAATGTTTCATTTGGTAGGCCATGAAACCAATGAAACCAATTTAGCAATCCATTCAATATCTTAAACAGAACATGTAATACAATTAATACCATACCAGTGGCACAGTACCATATCAACAGTCCAGTCCATAACTTTCTAATTTGTTGTTCTGTAGTTGTTCTCCCAGTTGTGGAGACTTCACAATGCACAACACATTCATGTACAAATGAATGTATGCTGAAAAGGTAGTATATAAAAAGGTATATATAAAAAGGTTGTATTATTTTGTGTAAATGTCATGTTCTGTCTTTGAAAGTAACACTTTTTCTCTTTTTGTTGTGCTAAAGCTGTTTAAAATGTAAAGGGAAAAATCCTCCCTGATAGATGTTTACCAACTGCTATCTCAGTGGATGTCAACGCACAAATCCATGACTAATTACTTTAGTTTATCAAGACAAAACCAACTCCCCACTAATTAGGCTTACAATAAATTACATGGTTTTGGGTCTCCATAAGGGCCTATTTGGAAAATCCCTACATTAAACGTAAAATGAGTGCACTCAACCAAAGAGAGTTTTGGTATATTAATATATTGTTGGCATATTCATATATTCTTCAGTATAGTAATATAAATACATTTTATTTGCAACCTTTTTATTGTTAGAAATTGAGAAGTTAATGGAATACTTTTGGATAAATTATGAAACCCACTACAGTGTAAACTGTTGCACCCACTGTACATAAACAACAATAATAAAAATGTATGAATACAAATGTTGAAATAGTTCAAAATCTTACCTATTTGTTTAACTCTCCAATGAGGGCAAACTGATTGTAATGTACTGTACATATACAATGTGCAATGTCTAGACAGTGGATGGGCTGAAGAGTAACCAGTCAAAGCCATTTTATAAAAGGACTAATTTGACTTTACATGCTCTGTTTGCATTTGTACAGAGAAAGGTTTAACCTGAGAAGTGTACACTTGAATCATAATCAAACCATCCTGCTTCGCTGCACATACATGTACTTCTGACCTCACCCCCACAAAGGGAATATACAAATCATTGTAGAGATGTTCTACAAAGCAAACTCTTCATCTGGCTGTGATTCTCACAGATGGCTCAAGTCATGTGTGTGTATGTTTGTGTGAGTGTGTGTGCGTGCGTGTGCATGTCTGTGCATGTGTGTATGTGCTTGTTGATCTGCATGCAAACTATAATATGAAAAAATTGATGTGTGATAATATGGCTGATTGAAAAAGAGATAGCATTTATTTGAAAATAAACTCAGGTCAGTGTTCCTTTTATTGGCCACCGGCCTCCGTGGTTTACAGTAAACGTTAAAGCCTTAATTTAAGTTTTTATGTTAGAACTTGGTCCCAAGGAGCATTTATGAGAACCTCCAATAAAATAAAAAAACAGTATATCCCAGAAAGGAGTAGTAAAAAAGGATTAGCGTGGATATTAATTCATGAGGGAAATACTTTATGTTTTATACATTTTCAATTTGGCATGCTGCCAAGCACTCTGCAGCAGCCCAAACTAATGAAATATGCATGTGGCTTGTTTTAACCCTGACAACAAAGCATCACTACAGAGGACAAATCTGACCTTTATTGGTAGCTCAGTGCCTCCTGGGCCTTCCAAGAATGGCAACTATGCATACAATCCTCTGTCATCACAGGGTATCATACCGTGAAAAGAGTTTTCTGGATTTTCTAAAATCTCCATTTGTGTGCCCTAAACACTGGAGGCCAATTTCCCTCAAATTAGTTTAGAATGGTGTCCACTAATGCCACAAAGAAATAAATCCCAACTAATGAATAGGGGGGTGTTAAGGCTCATTCCAAATCTTTTGGAGCCGTCAGTATTGGCTGCCATGCAAATGTCCAGGGTGGAATTAGACTTTTTAAATGTTGTTGCATACTCTATTATTTCTTGGGGAATTTAACATTTTGCTGCAGTATTCCCCTCCATAGTAAAAGGATTGTCTCCCAATTAGGATCACATAGAACCTGAAGAGTTCTGAGAGAGGTTCAGACAACAGTCATGTCTAATGGCTAATTTCACAGACAACAATCAATAACACCTCCTTTTTCATGGACAATAGTGCAGCTCCTAACCTGATACGCTGTCTCAGGAAAATGTCAGCTACTCCTTCTTCCTTCTGAAAGCTATCTTCGACAAGAGTTGTTTTAAGATCCTGTTACAGGGCCTGATCTTTTGCCATGGACAGATGTGACCTTAGGGCAAATTTGCCTAATAAAAGCATTAGATATGCTGTCAATACGATTTACATAATGTGCAAAGGCAGTCTCATTCCTGTATGCATGCAACTGTCCAAGTGACTTAAAGAATGCGGCAGTGACATTCTCTGGGTCCTGTCCCTGTTCACACCTGTCGGTGGCATGTAAAGGTGGATGAAGACTGCAGCTGTGGCTCAAATCCTAGCCTGTCTACTGCTCTGACCCTCTCCACTCAGACTGGAGCCACTCTGCCCTGCATCATTACACAGGAACCAGCACTGTTATATGCTTTCTCCCACTCCTCCATCTCTGATTCTCTCTCTTTAGTATACACATATACAGAGAGAGAGATAAAGGGGGGGGGGGCTGACAGAGGAGTTTTGATATTCTGATAAAAAAGAATATATTTTCTGTGTCTCAAGGTAAAGTAAGCAGCATTTTTCTGAATGCTATGTTAATGTTATTCTTCTATGAATGTTATGTATAGGATCACAAGCCACAACATGTAAGTTCAAAATCATGGAAAGCTCTTTCAGTAAAAATAAGTAATATACAATCAGCAAAGCTTTAACTATTTGTGTCAACGTTTGTCAGTACACAATCTCAGAATGCATGTGGTCTAATGCCATTTGTGGTACAGGTGTGTTTGATAAACGTTTTCAAGGATATTTGATGCATCAGGTTCTTGTCCGTCACTCTTATTCTCCACTCTGACTCCAGATCTGTCGTCCAAGGAGTGATATCCTTGACCTTCGAATTACCTCCAGGGATGCAACACTTCAGAGGTAGTTGCCGTAACTTTCATTTTCACCGTCTCTAATTTCAAACATTCTGCATGCTGCAGAAGCTGTTCACTATTTCATCTGGCAGGGCTCAAACTGAGACCTAAACCTTGAGGAATACTCAGTCTCTCTTTATTGTGGCCCAGTTGGCTTGCCATTCCTTGCCTCATTAGCTTTTATGATTTGCCTGCCACATGCATAACTGATAGAGAGGAGTTTGTGGACCTGAATAATAAAAGACAGCTTTGGAGACACTCCTGCCCATCCAACCATGTGGCTGTCTGACGGGGGCAGGTGGATTAACTATTACATTGAAGCCCATCAGTTAGTGTCGTTAAAGCTGTTGGGAGCACTTGAGACAGTGTTGCTAATTACATCCACAGCTATTCATCAAATCCAAGTTCTATTGACCCCTATTTTGGTCTGTCCAGAAACAGGTATGCAGCTGACCAATGTGAAGTAACAGTTCCTGACATAGCAGGTGTTTGATTGTAATGGTTCAAATTAAATAACACAACAAGGGACGAGGGTTGGGCCATCAAGCTCAGTAGGAATCAGCCTTTTAGTGACTGAGTAATGGCATGCATTTTTGTCAGTGCTTTCCCCACACTGTGCTCAGAGTGCTCAAATTATCACCAAGTGGAAACTGATGGAGCATGAAAGTAATCTGTAGATATCCCTCAGTATCTGCAGGAAAAAGAGGAAGAAGAAAACAAATCACCTGAGTTTCAGTCTTAAGAAAGGGATCAGAGTCATGAGGGAGGGTGGTTATATAGAAAGGTAAGACAAACATTCAAGGAAAATGTAGGCCAGTGGTCACTTTCCTCTCCTGATTAAATGTCAGCCATTGTAAAGTGAGAGAGAGAGAGAGGCAAAGTCTCAGTCGACAACACAGCATGATTGTTCTGTGCAGATGACTGCTGTTTTTGCAACCACAACCGGGGACCAGAGTAAATCAAAGTGATACGCAGGATAGCTGTCCAGAAAATGCTGTTGACCAAATTAGAAAGCAGGAAAAAAAATCATAATCAATGGAAATAAGTGTTCGACTTGATTAGCAGTGCAAATTATAATAGCAGAGAAAAACAAATGGTTTTTGGAATATAGTGTTTATCCTTTTTCAAACGATCCAAATTAAACTCATCCTTGCCAAGGGCCATTTCAATATTTTACGGTAATTCAGTCAGCAGGCCTTCCTCGTTTCCTAAGAGACACCACTCCACCATGGGCCAGAAGGTTCACCTCAAAGCTGCCACCATAATACAGTTGTTCCAGCCCAGAGCGAGCTTTGGTTCTGTACCAGTTCTTCACTGACTCAAACTTTACTCAGAGTAGGAGAGTAAATATCAAGGGTGTAATCATGTCCCATGCTGTTTATCCCTCATACCGAGAGGCACTGTTCCCCGTCCTCTGATCAATGCAGTGTAGAGACTTACAACAGAGTGCTGTGTGCACAGGTAAAACAGTCCATCGAGCTTCCCTCTGGGCAAAGTGCTATCCTTGCCTGCAGTGAGTGTAAATGTTACAGACGCCCCATGCCTTCGCCACACTGTCAGAAGAGTCCTGAGGCACACAGTATGTGTCCGTTCCTTTCCACACTAATATAAAAGGGTTGAAAACAGGCCCTGGTCCACATAATGCATTCGATTGTGTCTTTACTTTAATACCCGGTTTATTCTTTTAGGCACTGAATTACTAAAGAAATCACTCTCATCCCCTTGGCCTATAGTGACAACAATATTATCTCATACTCTGTGTGTATTAGCAACATACATCTTGCACTGTAGTGTGGAATAGTAAGTGTATTGTGTACTACATGAGATCTGACACATTAACAGAAACAAACATTCAAAGCTACATGCACTGACCCTTTTAGGCGCTGAGGACGGCAGCTTACAAAACACAATGAATTAGTACAAAGTGTAAACACAAAATATTCCTTTTATTTTGAAACCTAAAGACTACACAGGATCACTGCTGTAGCTCTAAAAGGTGTCTACATTTGCATTTAATGTACAGCTTTTTTTGTTGTTTCTTATATACAAGGTCAAGGAGAAGCGCTAAAAACACAGTGTTGACAAATAGAAACTCAAAAATGTTTAACTTTAGAAAAAGATACAGCCTCATGAAGCAACAGTTCTCAGTGCAATATTCCACAATGGGAATTCTCCTTCAATGTCACGGTATCAACCAACAGCAAAAAATACTGTGTACTGAATGCTTAACTTTTGTACAGAGAAACACTTATTCACCCGATAAGCTTTGTCAGGTGCTTGATTGCAATAACAAAAATTGTCAGCGGACCATCTTAACAACGACCAAAGAACCAGTTGTTGTACCAATAACACCCTTCTCATCATATTTAACATCCTCCAAAATCCACTGGATTTTTGTTTTTAAAAAGATTGCCATTTTATTTTTTCTTTCTGAAAGACTTAGACACCGGAGCTACCATATCAGAGGGACCTCATTATGTCCAAAAGGATGATTTCCAAGGTTTGCGTGTATCTAAGACATTTTGTCTACAGGGTGGAACTAACACACCTGGAGGTCTAATGCATTTCAGCAGCCATGGGTCCTGCTGGATACCATCTCTAAAGATTCAGAGCACTTCATATACTGACCCCTGAGCAGCCCTTAGGGCAAAGGCTATTCATGGTTCTTTACTGCACCACAATACAATGCTCAGCCAACTAGTCCAGCAGTCAATGTTTTAATAAGGCTACCCTGGAAATGTTTTAGTAATGAGATGTTTTTTAAGCAATTTATCTTTTCTCACCTTGACAATCTCTCCACTCAGAGCATACTTGATAGGATGAATATAGAGAGAAATACTGCTCAGAAAGTACATTACTAAAAGAAACACTGTCATTCATGTATGTTTTAGACTGCTGTATATCAGTAGAATGTATTCTTTCATCTTCTGTAAATAAAAAAAAAAACACACAAGTAATTATTTTAACTAAATAACCTTTCCAAACATATTCATACTTTATTCAAAGTGTAGATACACCCTTAAGTATTGTTCAAGTACAACAATTAGCAATAAAAGGGACAATAGTTCACATTTCTGAATTCACATTTGTTATACTGTTATTTCATATAGCTATTTATAAAACCAAACCAAAGGTCATTCAAAACCATTCCCATAAAATATCCTTTGTTGTGATATGGACATTTTAGTTCCATATTATCTTTTTTACAGGGTTGGCTTTAGTATTTTCATAATAGAGTTGTCTGGCCACAGTCAAATAAAGAGTACAGTTTTATCTTCTTTTTTCTATATGGACAGCAGATCCCAGACAAAAGTAAAGAATAATCACACAAAATCATCATAAAGTGACTTCATATTTCTTTTGTCTGCATTACCATCATTTTGATTCAGCCATTTAATCAGTATAAAGTCCACTGAGAGGCTGTCAGCATGCTCTGTCAGGGTGCACTAGAGCCTTCAAAGCTTGGTTAGGACCACAAATGAGTACCAGGTTTCTCTTTAAAAAGTAACATTACGAGACATTACACAAAGGTAGGTGCTTAGACAAGTTCAGCTGAGGTCCTGATGAGGGAGCTATGGACGGCAGACTTGCTATTTATCAATGGCTGGAGGAATGGGGTCTTCAAGTATAAAAACAAGCGATTAAAAGAGAAGGTCTCTCCTTGGCTGAGGCGCAGAAAAAGGCAGAACGGAGCAAGCTTGTGAATAACAATCTGCAAGACTGGCAGCAGAGTGAGAGCCAGCGTACGGAATGCGTAACCAATACTCTTTAGATTCCTTTGAACAGAATCAGCAACAGGGACAGAGAAATGGAGTCGCAAACGTAAGTCATAGGCGTCACAAATGTCATCTTCTAGCAGCCAAACTTGCAGGGAAAAGACTGTTGAAGAATATTAAAAGGAGAAGGGCACTCGACTGTTAATGCAGTGCAACTGATAACAACCATGTGTTTTCATATAGCGATATAAAAAAAACAAGTTGAAGACAATCAAAGAAACAAAAAAGTGGTCATGTAAGCAACTGTCTTTGGCAAGTAGTCCTTATATGGTGTTTGAGTTTGTCAGTGGTGCCTGGTTTTCATGTCACCTTCGGCCCATTTCACTTTGTCTCATAAAACGAACATTGTAAACACTGTCTGACAGCTCTGGGTATTGGTCCACTGAAACCACATAGTAGCCATCGTAGCCCTGCACCTTCCCCGAGCCTAAGAGCTGCTGTTTCTCTCCTTCCGTCCAGAGGCGGGAACATTCCTCTCCATCCCTCAGTCTCTGGCGTTCGCGGGCCCAGGCCTGAACTACGGCCCTCTGTCTGGCCAGCTCCAGAACCCGGGCCTTCTCTTCATCCACGCTGCTGCCGTAGCGCGTGTTCAGACTCAGCGGGCCGTACTGCAGCTGGATGTCGGTAATGCGCCTAGTCCTGCCGTTGAGCACAGCGTTGACCTGAGACACGGTCACGTTCACTCCCGTCTCCAGCGTGCGGTGACCCACAGACATGCCGATCAAGGAGAGATCTCCCTCCACAGAGCCAAGCTTGACAAAGTAGTGTGTATCTACGCCGTCAATGGTGAAGTGGAGGTTCTCCAGGTAGAAGGCATCGTTGAGGACAGCTGCCATGCGACGTCCATCCTCATTGGCCAGGCTGATGATGTCAGTGCTGATGCGTCCGTCTCGGATGGCAAACTTCACGCCCATGCCGAAAATTGAGCCCCCGGAGGCAAAGAGCGTCTTGCCCTCGGTCTGAGGACAGCCAGCGCTTGCGGCACCATAGATCTGTCCAAAGCGCTCCAGCTTCACAAAGGCCTTGAGCTGCCTCTGCACCTCACACTGCACACCAAGGAGAGACTGCAAAACAACACAATGCCTGAGTTAGTCATAACATCCTAAAACCTTTGACTCACATAATGAAACAAAACAACATTGGTGTTATTATTTTTAGCAAGGCATAAAACTCAATTTTCTTACATTTTCATTTTTACAATTTATACATCTTGACAGGCCTTTTCTGCAAATAAAAATCCTACTCATCCAGCACCTCACACCTCCCTTTGGCTTATACTCTGGTGTAAACTCTATTTCCTGATGGTTTGGGAGGAAAAATGCAACTAGACACCAACTATTATTTCTAGATTCAGCTGCTCCTTTTCCAAAAGTGAGAATCATGTTGCTTCATTAGCACTTCAAACGTTTCATATTTCATATTCTGACACTGGAACATAAGGCATTCTTTTTCATGTTAACATGTCTTATATGGATCATTCGACAACATTTTTACATGTGTTGAAGGTTGTAAATGATTCAGAGCTTTGCCATTGCATTAAATGCACGCTACTTGTTTTTTCCAATCCCTGACATAATATTTTTTATGTAATACATTCTATAAAAACAAATCCTAAAGTCATGAACAAATGTGCCTAGTTAGTTCTGCTCCACCAGCTAAGTAAAATAAAAATTGATTGAACCTCTGGATGGTTCTTTTCAATATGTATTAGTCTAAGCTGTGATCCCTGATGACTTCATTACAACAACATACTGTTGACTGGTAGCCTGCAGCTCTTTAAGGACACCACATTGATAACTCATTATTTGTTCAATAAACAAAATATATACAATGATATGGTACTGTGTGCTTCACTTATATCCTCCCTCCACATAAGACAGGAGGATCAATGGACACAGAACAAGCGACAAGTAACAAAGAAATTATGGGTAAAACTGCCATCTCTTGACAGCCACACTGGGCTAAACACAGAATGAAAAGGGAATGAGTTGGCTGTGAATTTACTTAATTCCCAAAGAGACCAGGAGGCCTTTTCCTCCTCTTTGTGTAAAGCCAATTCATTGCACTCTTAGATGAGTTAATATATGCTCCTTGCAGAGAACAGGGCATTAGAGCCAGGCCAGTTATATGAGACGGGAGCCGGGTGGCCAAAGCGAGACATCGGCCCAGACAGGTCTGAGCAGAACAACAAGCCTGCTGACAGTGTCTAACGCCAAGCTGCCATTGGGGCTAAAAGGAGGTTTTGTCAAGTGCCCAGCCTCCTTAAAAACTAATTTTCTAATTTGGTCTCTGCTGGCCTCTGGTTCGCTCTCTCCTCCCTCTGGGCTGAACAAGGGTCTGATGATGGGAGGGGGGCAGGGGAGCTGGCGGCTGAGACCAGCCTCTCTGGCCAGTCAGTCCCGTGAGTGTGTGGGGGTCGCACGTCCCCACTGGCAAGGGGCTGAAGGGGGTTCAGCTGCGATGCAGGGAATAGTGGGAGGGAGCGATGGCCTGAGGGACAATTCACACCATGCCGCTGCATGTTTGTTTACTGCGCTAGTGCTGTGACCCTGGTCAGCTACCTGAGGGAGGCTGGGGAAGGGGACCATGTCTGCCACTTTGCTGAAGCAGGCTCCTGGGACCTCCCACAGAAGCATCAGTCACATAGCATGGGGTGCAATCAGCCTGCAGCACTACTCAGAGTCCACGATAGAGCTTGGTGCTCTGCCAGACTCCTCTGTCTGACGCTTCATGCCATGTTTCAATCTGTATGCTGCTTCAGCTGTATGCTGAAATATGAGCCTGGATGAGAGGAGATTGGGAGCCATGCACATTTCCATTCGGTCTGTAAAATACTGCCAGTTTACAGGATATATTGTGTACAGTTTAAGGGCTGAATTCATGCTTCAAAGAATTTTACATTTAATTAGGCTGCTTTGGCTATCTGGAGCGAGGAGCGAAATAGCAATAACAGAGCCTTCAGCACTGCTTTTGCAAGTGTAATTCGAAAGAAGATGTGTGTTCAGAAGGGGTGGCCCTTGCTGTAGCATATAATCATTATGTCTTCGACGCACAGGATAATGACTCATTATCTCTAACTTCCCTTTCACTTTTCACATATTACCTGGAGTAAACACTCCGGGGTCCAACGTAAAAATAGATCTCTCGTAAACATTGTAGATGAGATTAAACATCAAAGATACTTTGATATTTTTCCAAGATACTAGGCAAGTTTAAATGTCAGTATGCCAATGATAACATTTACACAAAAGCAATTCCTTTTAGAGCAGTTAAATTAATTAGGTAATTTGAGCAAATGTGTGAGTAATGGCAGTTGAGTGTTGCATTACAGGTCTTGACTAGTTGTCAGGTCTTGGGTGACAACCAGTCAAGTAGAACACCAAAGCCTCTGTCAGGATCATCACCTGAATTTTGTGGCATGGAAATTGTACGCCTGAAAATAAATGAATCCTCCCTGACATTCATGCATTTATTCCATTTCTCTTCAGAAGCAGAAACTAATATTTGAAATGGAAATATGTGGAACGCCTTTGAATTCAATTAGATCTGTCCTCTTTGTGACTGCCTTGAAGGAGGCATCGGGCTGAGTTCAGAGGCTCCCTACAGAGATGGAGATATGGGCAGGCACACATGGGGGGTCCCTAGGGCTTCATATAGGAACCATCCTCTTGGAGTCCATTACTAGTAGATATTCACAGCAGGATCTGGCTACATATTCTGTATTTAACTGGTAAGGCTGAAGGAAGGCTGATTTGACAATACTACTGTACAGGTTTAATTGGTCATAGCAGGTTGTAAAGACCTGTGTGCAATTTTTTCGTTGAACTGGTCTTCCTCTGAAACATGTAAAACATTAGGAAACGTCCTGGGTGGGAACTCAATATATGTCAGAAGCTAGTTTTTCCATTTATAGGGCATACAGAGTTTGAGCATTACAGAGGAGGCCAAAATACCTTTCATACGAGAACATAATGTAAACTAAAATGGTTTGGATGAAGTTACGAGAGACAATAATGTTGGTTAAATAGTAGACAGAGGTTTGACCCTTTCGCACTGAACATTTGTGTCGTACAATATCCTTTAGTTTGGGCTGGGCCCAACAAGTGGCTATGGGAAAGAAAATTGGGTGAATTAAAGAAAATAAGTAAAAAGTTAGTAGCTTCAGGTGCTAAGTTACACATCCGCAGTGATATCATCACAGGGGCTTTTAGGATGACAGCTCTTCTTTTTATTGACTTAATGGCCATGAAAGCCTATCCTATTAAGGTATAACTGAGTGACATTCTGCATAAAGCTAGTGTGGCCCGCCACCCCCTCAGCCCTCCTGATGGGTGGCATTTGACATGGCTGTAACCAAACCCAAGACAACAACAGCAGCAGCCTCTTCAATAATTCAGTTTACTTGGAGGCGACTTAAAGGTCCTGATAAACGCAGGAATCAGAGCATGTCTGCTGCCTCTTTGACTCGGGCTGAGAGTGTAAGACCGAGATGAAATCAATGGCCAGTGGTGGAGGGAACGAGGAGTGAATTTCCCTAATGGCAGGACAATTACAAGAGCTGTTTAGCCTGACCCCATTCCCTGAGATGAGGGCCAAGTGCTGAGACCTGGCTCACTGAGCTGTGGCTGGGTCTGACCATCTCCCCTGGGCGTCTGCCCACAGAAAGCCTGGATTCCTGCTAATGAAGTTGGAGGGGAGAGGAGCGGTCGTGGGTGGGGAAGGTGTGAGGCGAGGTGTGCTGCTAGACTGGAGAGTGGCAGGGGAAACAGGTTTACCTTGGTGCTGTCCCACTCCTGTGTTTTAATCTGGGTGCGGACCAACTCGTAGGATGGCTCCATGGCATCTGTGCTGGGTTTGCGGTAGCCAGGGATGACGTTGTACAGTTGGAACCCGAATGTCACTAGCCAACTGTTGACATCTGTCAGAAGAAGAATTGTGTCGTAAGAAACATTTAATTACTAATCGCAAACAGACTGTATTATCTACAGTACAAAAACTTTTCTGGTTTGAATGAGATCCTACAGCTCAGTGAGAGTGATTAATGTAAACGCTTGACACTGCAGGTCGAGTGGTTGTCTCCTTGAAGTAATCTCCACTCACAGTCAGGACACTTGATTTTTTGTCAGACACTGGACAAGCTATGATTAGTCTATGATGCAAGGCTGTGGCAACATTGCGGAGAGAAGATTCCTCCCCGCTGCAGGTGCCGCACTAAAACTCACACAGCTGGATGCAAGTGGCATCTGGGATAGATTCTCATGCTGATCATCAGCTGTCTTATGTCAACTCTGGAGCAGCACCACACAGCTGTTTAATCACTGAAATATATCTCTCTTTATAAGGTGCCAATCAATTGGTGTGATGGAAAGAACATTACAAAAAGCTTTTTTTTTCTCTCAATATTTTGGCCCCAAGCAATATTTGTCACAGACAGCAGAATCATTGCATTGACACTTGGGTGCCCGTTTGTCAAAGCTCTGTAATGCCACATTGTGCCACCTGACAAAGCTATTTTAAATAAGAATTTGTTTGAGGACAATGAAAGGACCATAGCAATTCAGTGAATGAAATGGAAATGTCAGCACCATCAATCACAATTGAGGCAGACCCACTCTGGTGCCTAACACTGCTTGGAATTCTAACTAGTTGACTGCAGAACTGAATACCCCCCTATTTAAGTGAGGATTACAGCTAAACTCTTTCTTTTTGCCGAAATACAGCAAATAGCACCTATTTTATTCAAATGTACCATTCGAAAAATGAGAAATACATTATTCAGAAATATCTGGAGATACTTATTAATGCATCTTGCAAAATCATAAAGACAGACTGTATGAGTAACTTTACAATTAGGGGACTTTGAGTTACGATTTGGAAATAGCAGAGAACAAGTCATAACGGTCAACGAGGCAATATTTTTTCCCAGGATGTATTCTAGCCCAGTGACGTGACAGTAGAGTACCCTCATAATACTGCTATCTTCTACCAATGTGGCTGTGCTTCTAACAACAGAGGTTGATACAGCAGCCCTTAGCCTGGGCCTCTATAGGCCCATTGTGTTCTCCGTCTCCATAGGGGAGCTTCGACTGCCATTACCTCCCCCTTGCACAGACGCAACTTAGAAAGATATTTCTGGGAAGAAATCCGAATGTTCAACCACAGAGGGGACTTAGCTGTGCACTATACTTCGCTTAGAGCACTAAGCAAATGAAAATGATAGCCATTGGAAAGAAATGGACAAAATACAGCAAAACCAGTGAAGATGCTCAAAACAAACCATAAAGTGGGCAGACTGTTTTTCACTTTGATGTTGAGAGGGACTTTATTTTAGTGTGGTAGAAGGTATTTTTACAATGTAATTTTGAATTTGATCAAAGGGATCATTTCAGAAGAACCGGTTTTACTCTGTCTGCATCAGGCGTCCCTCTAACTCACCTGTCATGTAGCACTTTGTTTCCTGGTTGTTGCTCAGGGGGTTGTTGTTCTTGAACATGTAGAGGTTAAAGGGCACAATGTTGTTGCTGTTGAGGCGGCTCCAGACTTCGTGGTCCGGTGTAGTCCATCGACCAGCCAGGACGTCGTAGTCCCTGCGGCCCATGTGGACCAGCCTGCTGAGAGGCTCGTACAAGCCGCCCTGGTAACCCACCACCAGCTGGAAGCTGGGGTTGGTGTCCAGGTACACCTCTCCAAAAGCCGTGTGGAGAATCTGCTTGATCATGATGCCTGAGCCGCTGAACACAGCAAGTGGGGTTCCTATGTTGTCACAGGCCACATAGAACTCATCTCCACTACTGAGCTCCATGGCAAACAGATGTCCCTGTAGGTCATAGTAGAGTGAGGTGATCTCTGAGCTGGAGTGGTTGTACATGTGGGTGACCCTGGTGGGGCTGGAAAGGTCAGCATAGAAGAACTGCAGGTGGTGACCCACGCTGCTTCTGCTGGACACCCTCCGGCCAAGTCCATCGTAACGGTATGAGATGGTCCACCCACTCACCTTGTTGTACACTTTAATCAGAAGGCCGGCTGAGCTGTACTCAAAGTAGTCATTCCCTCTTTGCTTGAGAAAGCCGTCCTCGTCCACCCGGTACAGGACATCTCCCAGACGAGTGATCCTGTCTCGGAGGTCGTACCGCAGGGGCGTGAGGCGGGCGCTGTTGCCCGGGCTGAGGAGGTGGAGGTTGCCATTAAGGTCGTAACTGTACCTCCACAGGGGCTTGTCGTTGATAGAGACTACCTGGAGCTGGCCATCTGCATCATACTCGTAGGTGTAGCGAGTCGTGTTGGCATAAGGCCCCACTTTCAGCTCCTTGGCCACCATCCGGCCCATGTTGTCATACTGGACCATCATCCAGTACATGAGAGAGCGGAAGATCTCGTACTGCACCTCCTTAACCCGGCCGTAGGCGTCAAAGTGCTTGGTGTGGGTCATAACTGCTGTGGTGATGATCTGATTGATGTCATAATAGATCACGCCAAATTTCCCAAATTGTTCCGTCTTTCCAGACACATCGTCATAGCGATACAGGTCAATCGGCAGAGGGGTCTCGTTAATGACGGCCTGCATGCTAGTGACCCGGAAACTGTTATCATAGACGTAGTCGAACCGTGCATTAACCATGCCTTCCTCGCTAAAACGGAAGATCTGCCTATCGATGAGAGGTCCTATCTGGCGGTAGCGGATGGTGCATGTGAAGCCCTCGCTTTGCAGGTTGACGGTTTTCAGCATGCCAGCTGCCTCGTCATAGGAGAAGGCAATCCGTGTGGTGTCATACAGGATCTCCAGCATTTTGGCCAGCTTGCCGTACTTGTAGATGACTCTGCGGCCTGTTCCCATGTAGGTGGTCTGTAGCAGCTGGCCGTTCTCACTGTAGTCCTGCAGCACGGAGGCGTTGCCTTCTGGAGGCCCATAGGTGTTTCTATAGTAACCAATGGAGCGTGTGGTCTCCAGGGTCTGCCGCGCAACGTTGGGCATGGTCACAGAGGAAAGGCGGTCGTTCTTGTCAAACTCAAAGATGTACTGCCGCTGACTGTAGAGCAGAAGAACCATGGACTGTCAAGAAAAAGAGGGAGAAAATGTTTTCACACAATTTGCAAGAGTAGCACTTCCAGCTCCTAATAAATGTGTTTTTTATGCAAACAAATTAATCATATGTAATAATATCAACTACTGTATGTACCTACAATAGTGTGCATGCTGTTCAGTATATTATTGACTTTGTGTAGGTCAGAAAACATGAAAGTATGCCAAAAAGGTCAAGTTAGGTACATTTCTTATGGCTACAATGCTTATTAGGCATGCAAGTTAGACTACAACATTTGTATATCCACCCATTTCCTCCCTTTCATGCTATGAATAAAGAAATACATAAAAATGTTTAGAAAGGTTGAAAATAAATCTACAGATAGTCCTCTGATGTTACAATGTCCTGAAGACATGATTTTATAAACAGACATCTTCTTGTTCCTTGTGTTTGGGGCTCTTTTGGGCTCAACAATGAGTCTCTCACAGTCTCCACAAAAACGGGCTCCTATGAGAAGTCTTCCTGGGTAAATAAACAATATCTTGAAATTGAATCAAAGACTGTCACAACAGGGTGTCTGTGTTTCAACGATTGTGATGAGTTGCTAAACTGACTTCAGACTAACACTGGGGCATTTTCAATGACATTTTCATATTAAATGTTTTAGTCTGCAAATTGAAGCCTGTTACATATCCCTGAAAGATAAGTATACTGCGTAATTTACTCTCTTCTGCTCCTCAAAGCTATTTAAGGTACAGCTGCACTGTCAGACTGCCCTAACACTGTGCAGTTCCTGCCAAGAGCAACAGACAGGCTTTTATTACACTTTAACAATTGTTTAAGCCAGAATTGGATAATATGCAACAAAACTATCCAACCCTACAGGAGGATTAAAAGTTAACTTTGAACCACAGTCTCAAAGCTCCTGTTAAGTGTTCTTTTTTGACAAATCCCTCAGGGCTGAAACAGCGAAATCAACATGATCTCCCATCTGTAAAGGGGATATTTTCCATCAGCAGCAAACTCTTGTTTACCTTCTCCAGGTAGGTGTAGCTCCACGATTTACCATCAGCAAAGATCTGGGATGTGATTCTTCCATTCTGGTCGTACTCCATACGTACTGACATGGTTCCCCTCTGGATCCCTGCCACATTTCCACCTGAGGAGTAGGTGACGTTGACCCCATTGAGGCGACTACTGGGTGCCCACAGTGTGGGTCTGCCAGCATGGTCATAGTGGATCCGCAGTGTGAACTTCCTGTGGTCATCATAAACCTTTTCTGTCCTTGTGATCCTGTCAAAGTCTAGTGACAGCAAGTTTCTATTGTGAACCTGTGGCAGAGAAAGAAGCAGGGGACAGAGTCAGTTCAAAGTTCTTGCCACTACTGAAATTAATAATAATGTGAGAGAAGAGCGAAGCAATCTGTTTTGGAAGTTAACAAGGATTGAAGAGAGCCTTCCTTTAGCAATGTTTTCTAAAGTGCAAGCCTGTGAAGAAATTTGAAACCTTACCTTAAGTGTGATTCTTTAATAATTACAATAGCAGCCAAATCTCAAGAGTACATAAATCATTGAAGTGATGCATTTATAGGAATTACCATATTTCTTTGTTTGTGTAAAAATTCAGTGGATGTGCTTATTCATGCAAGGAAAATAGGAGCCACATTGTACATTAAAATCATTTTTTATGCTGAGAAAAGAATTATCAGGCATAGATGACTCACTTTACTTAGCTATTTCTGTAAAAGGAAAAAAAAGTAAGAATAATCAATTCCACTCCTGTGCGAAGAAAGAAGTCAACGGCTCAGAACATTGTCTGAATGCCACTTCACAGTTTCTGCACCAAGCTAATGCCTGAGGCCTCGGTGACCCCTGCACACACTGTGATCAGAGCAGAAAGACTCTCCTCTCAACATGGGCCACAGGCCACGTCCAGGTCAGCCCGGATAGGAAGCCCCTGCCAGGCTTTGTCTGAGACTAACCGTGCTGCAGTATACATGAAGCGACAGCAGCAGCATCAATCAGCATAATCTGAGTAATGGAAGGCATGCAGGAAGAGCAGGGCAGAAATCAGGGACAGGGGACGCAAGGGGAGGCACACGATTGTTCAAATGAGCGGGTGTCTGAACAAACAAATAGGATATCAGAAGGAAATGAAAGGCTACAGTATGTTTAAACAGTTTCCCATCCCCTTCCTTTCCATCCTCCATCCATCACAACCCTCTTTCTTTCTGTTTGCCTTCATGTCTTTCTGATTATTCTGCCTGGTTACCCATCAGGTAGCCTGGCACACAGGTTGGCACAGTTCTACGGGGATTAGTAGAGTCTTAAAACAACTCTGAAAGCTGCCTCTGGCCTTTCTTTAGTGGCTTGGCATCAGTGAGCCTCAAGAGTGAGTCACAAGGGGCTGGTGGTTTGTTAAGTCTCCTTTCCCCTTCCTCAAACTAAAATGAGCTGGCTCAGGTCTCTATTTTGTGAAGGGACAATTACACTGGGGCCAATTAAAGTCTCCAATACCTAATAGAGAGGATTATTTGACATCAAAAAGGAGTGTGCACAGGAATAGCATCATTAACTTCCTGAAAGGCTGGAGCAACAACAGTAATGACTCCAAACAATTAAAAAGGGACATTCCTAATTTCCCAGGCCTCAACGGAAGATACTGTTACAAGACCGTCAATTTAGCAATTTTTTGCTGATCTGACATTCAGATCGATCCGTCTATCCAAGAGATGACAAGTTATTTTGAAGGTTTTTGAGTAACTTCCACCATCTGTAATCAAGAACGTGAACCTGTTATTGTTTGTTGAAATGTTATAGCCCTGCAGATGAGTGTTCTGTTCTCAGGAAAGAACAGGAGAGACGGTGGGTCATGATCTGCATAGTGGGATTGATTGGTGGGTGGATAGAAAGGCATGGGAGAGACAGGGCTCCTCATGAACAAGATCTGGTTCAATGGTTTTCAGCAGAGATATTCTGGGCTTTTGGAGAATGGAAACCCATTCAAGAGGAATGTTTTAAATTGGATGCTGACTTAAACAAGAAGGGGTGAGATACGGATGGTGGAAGCATTCGCCTCACATCCACACGTCCAGCTGAAATGTTTTATTTACATATGTTTATATTGTATTCAAACTTTCACAAACATAAATCAGCCTAATTATCTTAAAGGAGTAATCAAACATGTCCTTCAAAAACCTCAGTTAATTACCATTAATTACCTCTTACCATAATCAAAAACATTTCTTTTATAGAATTTAACGAATTTACACAATCGCTTTTGAAGTCCAATTAAAATAAGTCAAAATCTATGTTTTTCACGTTTAATATTAGCTTGGGCATATGCATTGTTCTTGTGGTCGCATTGCCGGTGAGATAAGGAATATAATCTTATTTGCTCAGTTTCTGAACAAACATGCACACATATGTTGACTCTGTTATTGGAAAGCGGTATAGGACACAGTTGGGATAATGCAAAGCTAACACAGTGATACCACAAGCTGTGTACAGACAGAACAAGCTTTGTCTATGCTTCCCTGTTCAGATGAAGCGGCTCAGGATCTAGGCTCCACAGAGTGGCAGCCAGAAAGATTCCCCTATTACATTTACAAACTACTCAAGCTGACAGGCGGCCCCGTTTCCATGGAGAGAAACAGAATTTCTGTGCCCTGGCAGCATAAATCATGAGCTCTCCTGCTGGCTAGGGAAGACCCGAGCGGCACATGTCACTGTGGCAGGCAAGGGCTAAAGCAACGTCTGCCAAACACCCCTTTAGCTTCAGAACGTGGCATACACATTTCAACACATACAGGGACCTAGCACACCCAAATATGTATTTAAAGAAACACACTCCCAAACAAGCTCAGACAGGAACATGCAGAGACTCTCTGTTCTTGCTTTTGTTGATGTACATTCACAATCCATGACAACAATGCATGCACAAACACCCAGCATGACCCACACACCTTCCCTCTCCCTCCATGCTCTTTCTCACGCGTCCCCCCCCCCCCCCGCCCTCCCCCACCACGCCACACACTCACCCAGCCACCCACGTAATATCACTTGACATGCCACTCAAGGTCGCTCAATGATTCCAGCTCATCCCTCCTCTCCCCATTAGGCTGCTCCCATTTCCTAGCTCATCCCTGAGGCCATTGTCTGTTACATACATTAGAGGCTTTCATTCCAAAGGGATGTTAGGACCATTAAATGAACAGCCAATGACAGACAAAGTGGCACCTCCCATTAGCCATGTCACCAACCAAAGCCAGAGCCACACTCCCCCATCTTAACCAAAGATTTAGTTTGCTTTACCCGAGACAAAAACAATGACATTTATCGTGAATACATTTAGGTTCAGGCTCAATTCACCGTTTGGTCATTCGTCACATTCTACAAAGAAATAGTGTGTTTATCCTTATAAAAATAGGTTCTGGGAGATATTCTGTGTGCTACAGCATTATCACAGCAAGGCCAGCTTACCGAGGCTGCTAGCCAACTAGGTCACATAGATTGATTGGTTCTGTTATTGCCTCTCTAAAGGTTTGACTGTGTTGCTGAAATTTAAGATGACACTACTTTTCACAAGACCTCACTGTTTTCTTTCAGAAAACATAAATCCATAACGTGTGTGAGGTTCTATGCGTGTGTGCTCTGCTGTGTTTGTGTGTGTGAGTGTGTGTGCTGTGCACAACCGTCTTAGAAGGTATTGTTAGCTGCTGCGGCAGGTATGGAACAGAGGCAAGGAGAAAGTCCTGTCAAAATAAGGTTTAACGACCTGGCCCAGGTCACCGGTGCATGGCTGCACTCTGTGACCACATTAACCTTCTCTGATCTCTGAAAGTTAAGGTTCCAGTGGAAGGTTGTCTGCAGTGCAACACTTCAAATAACTTGGTCACTGTATTTATGTTGTCAAAGATATACTGCCCTGGGACTCTTGAGACTTACTAACCCAATCTTGGTGCTGCAATGAAAATATACCAAAAATGATATAGAGGAAATTAAATCCTCATTTCTGATTTGGGATTGTTAATTTGTTAGTGTGTGCGTTTGTTATTTAAGCCTTACCCTAAGCCGGCGTCCGTACACGGTGACCTGACCACGGGCTTGCTCTTTCCTCTGCCTCCACTCCACCAGATTGAGGCCATTGTCGATGGCCAGGGTGACGTTCCTCTTGCTGACTGTGGGGTTGACAGTGCCGGCCAGCAGGTGGGGCTCTGTATGCAGGGACACCTCCATGCCATTGGCCAGCACCAGACGTAGAGAGCCATCCAGTCCAATGTAATAACTGTTCCGGACTTGATCTGAGGTTTAAACATATGTACACAAGTATGATTGGGGTTGTGTTCCAAGACAAACACATGTTGTTCAAGAAACCAATCACAATAAATTGATATCATCTAACGTCATAATCATCATTGTAAGACACTGATCTAAAATGGCTGCGCAGCCACAGCCCATTTAGAAGCAGTATTTAACCACAAAAGGTATGAGGATGGCTGGTCTGTGACAACAAAGACAAATAGAGGGAGGTTTCACAGCACCAATAAAGCGAAGTTTTACAGCTGTTCCTGTAGCCTAAAGGAGATGGGAGTGGAAGCTATCAAAATCAGATAGCTTGCCTGTGGCCACACTGCACACAGAGCTCCTGTCTGTCACTGTCCCCAGGTGACTAGCAGCCCAAGACCCAGAGCAGAGAATAATGTTTCCTGAGAGCTCCTCTTATATATTCATCAGAGAACGTCCTCTTCTAGCCTCCTGTCAGAGCACTGGCAGGGACCAAGATGAATATGACTCTCATTAACAGCTGTTGAGAATTAATGGCTTGTCAGACAGCACACTAATTACTTTATTTTGTTGGATGGAAAAACAATCAAACCATACATCTAGCCTATTTACAGTTGATTATTTCAGGTGTGAACAAGTGTAACATTTCAGAACCGCCTTTTTACATCTTTGTTAGTCAAGGGTGGAACGTCTGGTTGAAACCATCTCTCTATAATCTACATCCATTATAAACGGTAATGCATTATGGTTGAAATGGTTTGTGACAATGTGTAACAGGGATAGCCAGGGGAACAAGGAAATATTGCTGAACATGGAGTTCACACTAATGCATACATAAGATGTACAGTAGGTAGGGGGTGCTGCCTGTACCTTAGCCAGGAAGAGACTTTGAACACAGAGGCTGTACTCTAATCAAAACAGACTACAGACGTGGAACAGTGCATCTGACAACACGACTCAGAGATTTAATCGTACACTAAACATTCCCCTTTTATTCACAAACTCATTCAGTTGTAATTTCAGTTTCAGGGTGACTGCAGGATTTAAGAGATTAAATCATCTCTGTAACCCAGACATAAATACACAAATCACCAGGTGCGCTATAAAAGTCAACACAACCAAGTGTGCGAGAATCTACATTTCCAGTATATACGTGTGAGAGAGAGAGTGCTGTCTGTTCTGTGATTATGGAAGTGTTAGTTGACAAAGCGGACAATGGTGAATTAATTAACAGAGGCGTGCCTGGCGCATTGCCTTTTGCCAGCAGATGTCCAACACAAGGTCACCACAGTGAGGTGACCATCTCACGCTGCCGCATGAAGCCACCAGGGGTTATCATCTCCCCTTTCACTCTGCCCTAGGAGAGTCATCCAATCAATGTGGAGGGGGAGGAGGACTCTTTCAAATCAAATGCTAGTAAGGAAAAAATCTTTACATTCTTTTCGAAATTGAACCGGGGCTGGAGAGTTCAAAGCTATCAACTGGTAATCGATGCGGCAGTCGGTCAGGCACAAAACAGGATACCAAAATGCCCAAGTATGCAAGAAAATTCACGGATACAAGGCTTGGGCCTGAGACCCCCCTTACACTTTCTGTCTAGTCCTGACTGATTGGATTTCCTAAACAGAGGATCTCTGGGCTGACAAAACTGCATTTTTATAGATCAAGTTTGGAGACATAAAATCAATATGGACTTTCAGATCTGTGAGTGGGAGGCAGGACTGAAGAAAAAAAGCAACTGTATTTACTCTGCCTACTGTTCACATACAATCATAATGCATCAAGATTAGGACTTAATTGGGCTTATTCACCAATACTATTTAAGCACTTCTTCAAAAACTACAAGTGACTTCACATCTTTATTATATATTGTATTCTGTACTTTATCATTTAAATGTATAATTAACATGCATACTGTTCAGATACTCACCCTGCAGAAGAGTGTAGAAGGTGCCAGAAGCTGATAGGTTGGTGGTCACCGTGATGTCCTCTTTATTGGAGCCCTCTGTCTGGACTCGGACAGAGCTGTCTGAGTCCGTACGGTAGCTGCTCATCCTACCCGTGGGGTGGGTCACATTGGTCAGGCGGCCATAACTGTCATACCTGCAGACACAAGCAAGGATGTAGGCCAATAGAGTTACAGGTTTTTCACTACAAATCTATTCCCCCCAAAATGTATACAGAATGTAAGATTGCATTTGAGATGCAAGAAAACACCATTGATAGTGCTGAATATTGGAGCATAAGGTGATACAGTATAAACATTTCTGATGTAGACATTTGCTCATTAGCCTAAAAGATTAGGAGTACCGACTGATCTCAATATGTCGTCTTGAATTATGAGCATTGGAAGAGAGTGATTCAGAGGCAAGGTTTGAGAGGTGCAGCATTTCCACCGTTTGCAAATCAGTCGGTTCATCACATCCAGGAACATGAGTGGCCAGATTGTCTCATTTGGCCGTGAGAGCACATCAGCATGGAACAATTTGAAATCTTTCAGCTTGTCAGTGCTCCAGCATAAGAGTGAGTGAATGGTACATTACTTAGAATGAGGACTTTTCTCTGTGCTGTGAATGCAGATTGGATAGCCCTTGCCGCTGTTGCTGCCTGCCATAATAATGCAGTCTAATAAATTATATGGCATGGACAAGTTTACAGATATTTCCTTAACTCTCTTGGCTCAAATATCCAAAAGCAAATTGGGAAAGAAAACACCTTCTAGAGATAAATGTTATCTGATCTAAAGAGCACATTTTGTTGGATATTTTTCTCATACATTTCTTGCAGTATTATGCTTGGAAATTCGAAATAGGTACATTTTTGCCCGGCGAGTAGGAGTTTGTCTAATACTGATAAGGTACCTGAAAACCGTTTTTACCTTCAACTTTTACCAGAAACAGATTAAATTACATTTTTGTCAGGCTTTAGTATGTTTCCACACCAATTTGTTAAATGCAGTTGAAATCAAGTGTTTAATTTCCCTCTCATTGGACAGCTTCTTGTCAGCCACATTACTTCATTTCACCTGACACAAAATGTGTATCTGCTTTCACCAAAGACCAGTCCTGCAGACTCCAATCTAATTCCTGAGCAGTATCACATGCCCCAGCTTGATCAGTGACCCAAACAGCTCTCAATAGAGCCATCTCAATCAGAGCTTCAAGCCAGGGCCACTCCTGAAGCGTCACTGCTGAGATCTATTGGCTCCAGAATGTTCACACTGAGCTGCCTATTAGCTTCCTCTGACCAGGCTTGAGGGCAGGCAGGGGCAGGGGGCTTGAGGGCAGACAGGGGCAAGAGGCTGCATTTTTAGGGGCTCCATGCCTGAGGGCTTTGGGTTGTGGGCCAGGGGCCCAATGAGTCTATAGGGGCTGGGTAGGGGAAAGAAGCTGTGCTCCCCCCCCAGCCCCCCGGATGTTCCAACAATCCATTTGTAATGCATCACATACACTTCAAACACTAGTACTCTGACCTTTTCCTGATGAGGCCCAACCACAGGCAGCCACTCAACATCAGCACACTGCACATTTTCACCCCTCAGTGAACCACACTACCCAATTGTTAAAGTTCAGATTGAAGACTTGAGGAACCAGGTTGAGTTCTGGCAAGGGGATTTACACCAATCAACCATAACATTAGGACCACCTGCCTAATTGTGTGTAGGTCCCCCTTTTGCCACCAAAACAGCCCTGACGTGCTGTGGTATCTGGCACCAAGACATTAGCAGCAGATCCTTTAAGTCCTGTAAGTTGTGAGGTGGGGCCTCGATGGATCAGACTTGTTTGTCCAGCACATCCCACAGATGCTCGATTGCATTGAGATCTGGGAAATTTTACGGTCAAGTCAACACCTTGAACTCGTTGATGTGTTCCTCAAACCAATCCTGAACCATTTTTGCTTTATTACAGGGTGAATTATCCTGCTGTAAGATGCCAATCCCATCAATAAATATTGTTTCCATGAAAGGGGGTACATGGTATGCTTAGGTAGGTGGTACATGTGTCAATTTAACATCCACATGAATGGCAGTACCCAAGGTTTCCTTGCAGAACATTGCCCAAAGCATCACAATGCGTTCGCCAAAGACTTCTTCCCATATCTGGAAGCGGGTCCTACAGATTCTGGATACATAATGTGTATTTTGATGAGCTTTGTCACTAAATATAAGCATCATCAGAAACCAAGATTGGCTATTCTGTTTGGCAATTAAGCATCTTTCACAGTACTGTGAAGATTTTTTTTTTTTTACAGCAACCGTTAAACTGTAGCGCTGATGATAAAAAATATATAATAATGGTTACAGGTTACCACCAAATCCAGCTACTGTCAGGGCACAGGAAGCTGACATAGGGCATAGCACTAAAACCATGGAGTAGGTGTTTTGTGTGTTCTGTGTTCTTTGTTTCTGTATTTGACCATGCTAAATTATGTTCCGCTATAGGCTGAAAGACATACATAAACATGAACCAATTCAGGCAGTTTGGTGTGTACGATAAAAACATAAAACAGCCACACATTGGTGTTCGAAGATAAATGGTGGTATTTTTTTATATCCAACGGAGGCCAATTATGTCTTTGACCCTCAGGAGGCAGAGTGACCTTGAAAGCTAATTATGTACAAACAACAAAGAGTCCCTTTATTGGGCCTTTATTTCGTTTAGAAACATGGACCAAATGTGCTGGCGGGGAAATGTGAAGTCATAATCTTATTTTGAGAGAAAGACAGGAAATTAAATGTTTTATGTTAATTATTGTGTTCTTGTTATGCCATTTATTTTATTTCTGTTTGTTTGTTGCCAAAAATACAGAAGCAAAAGTTGAGAATATTGAACATATCATTGCTTCTAGGTAGAATAAAATCTTTGTGGAATTCCCCAATGACATTTTTTACCATATATTGCCATTGCACACAAATAACAACCACATTTATTTAATGTCATGTCTATCCACTACATACATTTTAAGAGCAGAGAACTGTGTCTCCACTATGGATTACATATTTGCTGGAAAGGTTTTTTGATTAAACAGATTTACTTCTAATGTGTCTTCTTCTCTTAGTCTAATAGACAGTTGTGTTCCAATGAGATAATCTTATCAGCCATTTGAAAATAATTTCAAAGGAAATGACTCAGAGACAGAACTGCACAAGTCAAGACTGTGTCAGCCTCAGGCTTATACACCCTTCCAGTAGTGTAGGTGGATGCTAGCATGTACACATACCTCAGCAATGTCTTTTTACCCTAATTGTTGCCAACCTTACATGATAAAATGTAAGTGTTAAATATCTGCTAAGATTGAATTCATAAATGGAAGATTTATCAGGGTGTGATATTCCACAAGTGAGCTAGAACTGATATCTGAACAGCCCCAAAAACGTAAATAGTTTGACACACTCATCAAATACATTAAATGGTGTGGCATTTTGAGTGACAGTGAGCTCCAGGCATGTGGCCATGACTCGTGAAATAATATTTAACTGCAATCGACTGTCGACAACAGGTCTAAATATGAATTTCCTGGATTCTGAATATCTAACACATTAGCCCAAAGAGACTATGTGTTCCTGCAAACTTCAATACATCAACATATGCGTAGTTGTAACATTTCCCCTTATAATTACTTTCAGTAAACAGTGTTTGGGATTTATAGGCTGCACTATAAATTCGATTTCAATCCAGAGTTGTGGCAAAGCCATTATCTATAATTGAATCCACTTGGCTTGCAGTGGTGTTACAGTAATGTTTTTGAACCAATTCTCATAATTTTATTTTAAACAAAATGTTACTTACTCGTAGAAGGTTGTCCATCCATTTTCATTACTCTTTGTTGCTAGCAGCCCTGAACTTCCATGGTAAGTCATCACAGCCAGTTCTTGACCCTGTGCAGCAATGCTTTTGAGGGCGTTATTGGTTCCAATGGTGAACCAGAAGGTCTGTCCATCAGGCACCATGAGCCATAGAGGCATACCAGTTGTGTCTCTCCTGAGGGTCACTATGTTCTTGTTTTTGTCAGTGATGGAGCTTATGTCTCCTTCTCCAGAGTATGTAAGATTAAACAGGTGGTCTCCAGTGGTCAGACTTTGCGTGTAGATGTGGCTCCCATTAGAATCAAACAGATAGAGCTCGTCATTGATAGGGGACGACACCTCGTACATACTGAGAGGGTTCAGGTACGGCTTGTTCCTGCGCACATAACGGATGCGGATGTTGCCCAGGTCCGCAATGAACAGTTCCCCGTCTGATGACACAGCTAACGAAGAAGGTGCGTTCAATTTGGCATCTTTGGCATAGCCATCGTCCCCGGAGTAACAGTCACAGTTAGCGTCATTCTTGCAGTCGCATCCGCTAGGGGCTCCTGCCACCAGAGAGATCTCTCCATTGGTGGACACCTGCCGCACACGGTTGATCTTCTTCTCATCTGACTCCGAGATGTAGAGAATGCCGTTGTGGGAGACGGCGAGGGCGTTGGCGGACTCCAGGGTGGCATGGATGGCCACTTTACTCATCAGGAAGTGGTCAATGCCTGGCACCTGGCAGTGCATGGGACGGCCTGCCACAATGCGCACTTGGTGGTTCTCAGAGATCTGGAGCACCACATTGTTATCCAGCACATAGAGGGAGTTGTCCATGGGGCTAACGGATAGATCTGTAGGCCACTCTAGACGCACCTGTGGGGAAGCAGACCAAAGAGATAGAAGGGTCAGAAGCAAAGCTGGCACATTTGATCTACCAAATCCTAACATTATCTGAGGGGAAAAACCCTCCAGGCAAGAGTAATTGAAAACACTTTACAAAACATTAGATATTGTACAGAAAAATATCAAGCTCTCCCCTAGCATGGCCTCGCAAGGAAAACCATTTTTGAAAAGATTCTTATCTGATAAGAAGGAAAATAGCAGTTAGAACACTGTTAAAAACACCCAAACAAGATTTCTGAGATTGAACTTGATTAGAGGAGAATAGGAAACAAAAAAGAAAAGGAGATCCAAGTAAATGATCAGATGAACCCAAACCATAAGACAGCCATAGATCATGTAAATACTGAAAGACTGGGCATCCGGTAACCTGGCAAAATGGATCTCTTTTTTTGCTTTGGGTTATTAATTTAGTAATAACAAAAAGACAGCAGGAGGCAAAGTCCATGAGGACAAAATGAAGCACATTTAGCAGATGAAAGTCCCGGCTACATACCCCAAATTATGACTTATTGTTCTGCAGATAATGCATCTAGATTTTAACAAGTACAAGTTATTGGATTCATCAAATTCACAAACTCCCTCTGCACTTACAAACCCAGTAAGATCTCTTAGGAACATAATATGAAGTGTCATATTTCAAAAGCAGCCTTAGAGCAGCAACAAGAGAGACTGATTAAAACCTGGTCTTAATTTACTGGAAAATACAAGGACTAGTTCGGATGATGGACAGCTTTTACATGAGTCCAGAATTAGCATTGATTTGGATACCTCGTCTTACAGCCAGGAAGTAGGAAGGGGATGGAATTACCTTGCAATTACTATGGTTCACTAATCTTTCATAGGGGCATGATGATGCAAGTTCACAGACCCCTGTCCACAAAATTGATTGGGGAGCAATTCCCTAAGTATCACATTTTATGATAACATGGAATTAATGGCTCTGCATTTTGGTTTTGTAAAACAGAAATCCATATTCAATTTAACTGCATAAAATCATCACACAACATGCAGTCATTTAGGATGAACTAGCACATTAGGGCACACTGCTGTTAGAGTGCTTCACAACTAGGCTGAATCTCAGAGGAGGAAGATACTGTTTGGGCATGGAGTGTGTAACCTTCAGCTGACAATAGTTAAACAATACATCAGCAAAAAATCAAATAAAAACTTCAAATTGCTGACTGGTGGATTAAAAAAGCCTCCAGGAAATACATTTCCACTGATAAATGTGAAAAAGTTGAGGTTGCCACAGTAAATTCCACTTCACAAGAGCAGCAACTCTGCATTCTAAAGGCCTCTGGCCTGCAATAAAAACACAGAGCTCTACAAACATAAAATAGAACACTCAATGTATGTTTCAGCAGCTGATTCCAGGAAACCCCTTTCTAGAGTATACAATACATAACATTGATCTAAACCAAACCTGTTTACACATTCAGTATTCCTCATTTTCTAAATCGTAGGCAATTTGCCCTCAGTAGTTAGCTATTGACAGCTGATTCCAGGACACCATCAGTTCAATCATTCTTTTTATAATGTCTCAGTCCTGACTGGTCCTAGGTTTCTCCCCATAACATCCGTTTTTCACAGCATCCTTGTTTGCCAAAGCTGATGGCTGATGTTACCACAAGGCCCCATGTCCTGAAAACCTCCCACCATTTCTCTCAAACCGAGTCGGTTTATATAATAAAAAGTACCTTTGGCTACGCACAACAAACATGAGACTGGCAGTGGATACACGTTGTCTTTCAGAGAGCAGAAAATACATTTACTTGGGAAACTAAGGGGGGGGATTTTGATTCCTTAAAACCTATTCCTTGTCAACACTGGTGGTTTAATATTTTATGAGCCTGAGTGTGGAGTGGCTCGAGGGAGTCTGTTGTCAGGGGGTTTTCACGCCGCTTTGAGTGATGAGGGGATATTTCTCGAGCTCCCGTCCCACATGCCGTAACCCAATCATACCCTCGCCTTCCTGCCTGCACTGGGGCAGCTGTCAGTGGCGCTGGCTCTCCCGCCCATGGCACAGCTTAGCAGGGCACATCAGCCATCAGAGGTAGCCATGGATTTTTCTCCCCCTCAAAAGCACATCTATTTTTGTTTGTAAGCTCACTTGTATTACAATAGCCCATTTCCCATAAGCTATCCCTCTGCTACAACCCCCTTTTATCAATGTGATGACTGTCTAAACTTATCCCATATTCGGTTTGAAGAACCTTTCAGATTTTAACTGCACATCAATGTCAGCGCAGTCATGATAAAGCTTTCTGAAGTTCCTAACACCCTTCAAGTGAAGATGTGCAAAACGTAATGTCATTCCAAGACATGGTTTCCCTTTATACAGTACGAGTGTTTCAGACCCATCTCTATTTTCAAAACATAAACTTAAAAATGGAAGACCTCATGCCTTTATAAAACCACATAAAAAAAGATCTCTCACTGAGGTCATCCCATTAACCTTGTGAAAAATGTCCAGGAAAACCAACGGTTAATGTGTGGAAGGCAAAGAATTGCCTGGCTTAAAAAACACATAGAGGTCACAGGATGAATCACGTTCCATAGCACACAAAGAAGACCAACATTTCCCAGACGGTACTGCAAATACCGAAGATAATTTTTAAGACATCAGTGACCCTCAATGAGGAGAGGGAGAGAGAAATCTTGAAACTTTAGTTGATGAAAGTCGGTAAAAAAGTAGAGAGCTCTATCAGTGATGAGCCCTTTACAGTGAGACTATGCCATAAGTAAGTAAGGGGCTGAGTAGTGTTTGAAGTAGGAGCTGTATGCTGTGGATGAATTTTTAATGGATGCTTTTTACTGTCTGAGAGTCCCTGGCAGCACTTGTACGATTTATCATGGTTGTGGACCAGCAGTCAGTCTGCCTGGATCTCCTCTGCAATGTAGCTGAGGTGGCAGGCATCCGCGAGGGGCTTGTGGAGACTGACAGAGAAACATGGGGTGGGAGGTACAGTAGTAAGGGTTGGGTGGGGGTCCCTGAGGGCTTGCAGTGGGCAGCTGGCAGCTCTCTCCTGTGACTACACCCCGTCACACAAATACAGCTCCACAGTATTGGCAGCAGAGGCCCCCTGGGCCAGTTTTCTGGCAGTCACAAATGACCCATACTGGCTAACATAGAAATGAATTGACATCAAGCTTTGTAGAATTGCATTAACATAATATGTCAAAAATGTAATGGAATTTAATATTTTGAGCCATAAGGATAAGAGTAGAATGATTTATTCTTGATCTCTCGTTTTTGTACAATAAAGTTTGTGTATTGTGCTTTAATTTGAGGTCATGATAAGAGTAGAATGATTTATTCTTGATCTCTCGTTTTTGTACAATAAAGTTTGTGTATTGTGCTTTAATTTGAGGTCATGATACATAAAACCACCACAAGAGGTTGTTTTGATGACAAATAATATGCAGTGAATTAAATATGAATATGCACCTACATACAACATAATATGTTCTAATAAAATATAGAGGAGAGCCAAGCGTATGGTGCGTGGCTGATTAAATGTGACATAAAATCTAGGTTTTGTCATCTCTATGGGGAATTCACTAAGCCAGAGGGTGAAGTGACCTCAACACAGTGCCCTTGCCTGGGGGACATGTCTGGTGTGGCAGGCAGTCTGCTATGTGAGTGTATGAGTATCTGTGAATGTACAACATGTGTGTGCATGTGTAGAAGTGGTTGGCCCATAAGGTTAAAGGTCAGATTTCTCATCTCCCCCCAGTTGTAGGCTGATGCTATTCCACATCTGGATGGAAAGCAACCCCCAGGGAAACAACCTCATCTTGCCCTAGTAACATCAGGTCCCAACCCCAACCCCACCCTCAGTCTCAGCCCACACCTCTGCTGCAAACCCTGGTCTGAGCCTCTGGAACCAGGCATGTCCAACCTCAGTTTCCTCCAGAGCTCCCAGCTGCAACCGTAGAGCCAGCTGGCAATGCCAGGAGATCAGAGGGTTGAACATTGGCCCTCATAGTGGTCTAGCGCAGGAGTAGGTGGGGTAAAGGGAAAAAGGCCATACCTGGGAGATGTCCATCACAGAGTCACAGCTCAGGGGTCGGGCAGAGGTCAGATCATTAAATCCCAACAGAGTGGAAATGATGCCGTTCTGATCAATCCGGCGAATCATGGTACCATCCACAAAGAAGATGACACCATACTTGTCGACGGTGATGCCTGTTGGACGGATATAAAAAGAGGAGAAGATACACGATTTAGCTATGAATTATACAACAATTGTACTGCTTGTACAACAACCCATAACTGACTCTTCAGAAAAATCTTCATGTATGAACAAACACCTTAATAATTCACACACTACAGTATGTAGAGAATTCTCGTACTAATTCAACAACAAAAAACATTGATTCAATGAGTTATAATATACAAACACTATGTACATTACAGTAGGCAAAAGCCTGACAACAACCAAACAACGCAATCTCATATTTTCAGATGAACAAATATGTACTCTTCCCTGATCAGATGCAACATGCAGGCACAGGGAGCATGGTGACTCATATTACCAACTTGGCAGAGGGCAAAAAAACTCTCTTCTGATGATTAATGGTTTCCACAATATTGCAAAAAAGTCCAATGGCAATGTTTTTGTACATAAAAAAAAACTTTTTACAATTTGTACACAACGCTTCACATCTGTAAAACGGTACTGCTAGCTGGTTATGAACCTGGGAGTGAAAATTGAAATGTACAGTACTGCAGATTTCAATTTTCCCTCCCAGGTTCACAACAGCGTCTCGGTCTCTCTTCTTTCTGTTTTGCTTTTGTGCATATAAATTAACGGTAATGTGAACCTGGGATTGAAAATGTACATCTATTGGTCAGTCTTGTAACTCAGATCTTTCTTTTCAACAACCTGCCTGTAGTGGTCAATGTCTTTCGGAAGCCTACACCGAGTCCACAAGTGGACTCTGAGTCCATCATTCGTAAGATAGATACTTAAACATGCACGAAAAACTAGGTTAATAAACATAACAGATATTATTGGGGCTCAGAGGTTGTAGTGACCATGTTGTACCTCTAGGGTTGGTGAGTGTAGCCTCCACAGCTTTTCCGCCATCCCCACAGCGGGTATCATCATAGGGCAGACATTGGTCTCCTGTCCCTGCCACCAGCTCCAGATTCTTAGCAACATCTTTCACAGCACTCAGAGACTTGACCTTGAACACCTTCCTACTGCTGGTATCGGATAGGTAGACAGCACCGGAAACAGGACTGCTGCTCAGGTAGTATTTATGAGCAGGGCTGTTGCTGGATAAAGGAGAAGTACAAATCAATCAAACTGTTAGGATTTTAAATTCACTGCATCGGTTTGGGTATAATTCCCACCTAACACAATAAAAATTGACTTGAAAGCAGAGTGGAGATACACGTTCAACACAATTACAATAAATGAAGAGGAAAGTAAAATGAAAATAAATGAACATGATATTGTTGCATTTGGATTGATTAACAATACAAATGTGTCTCCCTTTAGAATAGATGAAGGATTCTCTATCTTAATGAAGCATTTACAAATCGCTGGCAACATTTATTTGGATACAGAATTCCATTAAATTGATAATTTGCTGAACTTTCAAATGACAGTAGTAGAGGGTTTCCAATAAGTCTGGCTACTGTGTTTAACACTGTGTAAAGGCCAAAATAAGTATGTTTCTCAGAGACAATTTCACCAAAACAAGCTTGATAGCTCTTTAATCTCCACAAAGATCTTTTGACACTTGCTCTATATGTGCTCCTTGTTTAAACAAGCAAGAAAGTAATACTTTCAAAATATATCTGAACACTCTTACTCTTGTGCATCACATATAAAACAGACCTTTAAAGATAGATGGCACACACATTTCTACATTTAGTGCCATTCCATGTCAGTATTCCACAACAACTTCCTAAATTAACATTTTGTGTTCCTTGACATGCTGAGCTCTACATGCAAGTGAAACTGATCATTTGCTTGTCCCCAAAACACACACTGTTTAAGCTAAGAAGGAATTGTGGAGTCCATGAAAATTTTGATTTGAAGATGAATAATTAATCCAACCTTTCATATAAATTAAGATTAGTAGAGCATTGTAACTTTGTCTAGGCTGGAAATAAACCACTTCACTCTCAGATACTTTATGAAAGACCTGCATTAATTCTGTTATTTTATGGAGTTAATAAAACCTGATAAACTCCTAATGAAGAGGGAATGCTGCTAAGTGTTCTAAGATAGGTTATGAAGACATTTCACACAAGGTGACTTGTTCACACAAGTATGAAAGAACAACAGTTTACATGAGACAGTGCTTGCAGATGGTAGTGTGCTTTTTGAGGTAGGTTTATGTTATGTAATGTGCATAGTAACTGTTAAAAGGAGAGGACTAGGCAAAGGCATATGCAAATTATACGGTTAATGTAGGCATTAAGGACACAAATGTTTTTGACCATATTAGACTAGCCAGACTAAAATTATGGTTGTCCTGGACCATAACACTTTCCATTCGAGGACTAAGTAAATTTGCTCATGGAGGGCAATGAAAAAACAAAAAACTCTGGGGATTTTTAGGGACATTCATCTGAAGAGCATGAAAGGGTAAAACATGCCGATTACCCTGTAAAACATGACTAACTTTTATTCACGCGTGAAATCAAAGTAAATAGTGCTATTTCATTTACAGAAAATATATGTTATGTACAATATGTATAAATAATAACACCATTGTGCTTAGGAAACTCCTCCACCTACACTGACGCAAAATTTGCAGCTACTCAAAACACACCTGAGGCATGAAAAAAATCAAATGCCACATGCAAGCAGGTGTAATTGCTTTTCGCAGTGGTGAATTGTGTATTCAGGATATCTGGCCAAACTGTTGTGACTACATTATTCTGGAGCAGTATTGCAGGGCTTCTGATATTCCCTGGGATAATGTTAATGCTGGAACCTGAAAGTACAGGCAGGTTTTAGACACCCTTGGGACTTACATATAGAGGTACTGTATATACATACCATAACAGAGCAGCAATTCAAATACATTATGCATCCATCAAGCAAAAAGAGCAGGCCAGAAATATTCCCTGTTAAATAACAGACTCCTGGACAGAGTCATCGCTCATATCTACACAGGGGACATCAAACCGTATACTATACAGAGAAATAGCTACCTGCAGAGACCACCACAATCAGGAAGTGACTCACACTAAGCAGACACTTGAAGCAGGCACCATTCAAATTCACTGTACCTTAACAAGGCTGAAATAATTTTACAATAAACTTCATACATAGAAAGTTTGATTGCTATAGTTTGAAAGATGTCTTATCAATGTCAGATTATGACCTGACATTTGGTATTGAATTAACCCTGTAAGACCCCTTGTTGTAATAGTACAACGTCACCTTTAGCTCTCCAAAAAAACACTTGATACTAAATGTGTATATAGATCTGGCTATAAGGTCATGAACTCATTCCTTCAGCTAACTTTCCTAGAAGCGAATCTCCTTGTTTCATTTGACTGGATATATCATCATTGAAGTAAGTAAATTCCATGATTTTTTTTTGGGGGGGGTGATTGTTAGAATATGCACTTCATGTAAATAGTAAGTTATTGTGGAGTTCATTCATCACATTTGATTTTCAGCTTGTTTCTGTCTTTGTTGTAATTTTAGAACGTTGGGTCAAAATGGTAGCTAAAATAGCAATTGCACCTTGCACATTACATGGAGACATTACACTTCTCGAATGTTCAGATACAGGATAAATACTTACAGAAATATAATGTATTTGATGATTCACCCTTTACAAATGGGTTATTTGTTGTCATTTTCAGTTTAGACCAGATTTGAATATTTCTAAATCAATGTTATTTCTATGTTAGCAGTGAAATATAGCCAACTGTTTTTTTTTTATCTGGACTTTGCTTGTTTGCCCACATATCTGCTTGTTGCACAAAACAAATACTGTTTGTGGAATGCTTTGGAGGATGGTTGTTCAGGGAAAAGTGTAAATGTTTTGGAATGTGGGGGTTGCATATATGGTGCATTGTTCAGGGACAGGTGTGAATGTTCTGGAATATGGGGATGTAAGAGGTCTGGGGGGTTGTATCTTCCTTTTAGTAGTATGTCATTGATGCTATCCAAAATGGAGAAAGTGATGTTGACAGACCACAACATATGCGCTGTCAAGTGGTATGACAACAGAGCAGTCACACTTGTGTCATCCTTTGCTGGCATTGATCCTGTGCAAAAGATTCAACGCTCGAACAAAAAAAATCCTACATTGAAGTTGAGAGACCTCATATTGTGGGTGCATACAACAAACACATGGGCGGTGTGGATTTGCTGGACTCATTTGGAGCCAAATACAAGTTCCTCATGAAATTGCGCTGCTGATACAGTAACATCTTTGGGCACACTATTATCATTGCTGTGATCAACGCGTGTCTCCTCTACAAACGGGACTGCAAGGCTCTCAATATTCCCAAGAACAAGATGATAATCAGGAGACTGTTTCAGGCGCAGGTAGCTTCCTCTCTCATCTTGACCAGCACAGCTGTCAACACACCAAGGAGGGCGGCCATCAAGGAGGGCGGCCATCTCCAGCCAGTGGGAGCCCTTTGACGCCGATAACTGTGACACCTCAGAGACCTGTGACTGCTCAGAAGAGACCATCCTAAGGTAATGGGGGTCCACCAAATAGGGTCCCAGCCAAGAGGGCATGTGAACCACCAACGGATGTGTGCAGGGACATGGTCGCACATTTCTGGTGAAGACAACGAGAGGACACTGCAGACACTGCTTAAAAGGATATTCTAATACGCTCTGCAGAAAGTGCAATATCCGTCTCTGCTTTTCAGAGGAAAGGAACTGCTTTTGGGACTACCATTGCACATGAACAATGGACCCCGGGGTCTGTTTTTATAATATTTATCCAGTTTTTTAAATTTTTTTATAAATTCTGATTCATCAAAATATGACTGTTGGGTGATACTTATTAATGACATGTACTGTTGGAGTGCTATGTAAGCAATCCACACTCCAAATTAACCATTAGTTGTTTTTTTTATTTGTTTTGACAGTTTGAGAGAAAATGCTCCCAACTAGGCCCAACGTTGCATTATTACGTTTCCCTAAAAACGTACAAAAACATATGTTTTGAATTAATCCTTCATTATCTTCATCAGAAGACTCTTGCAACATCATCTGACTTAAAAAAAGACGTTATTTTTATGTTTGGGTCTTACAGGGTTAAGTCGAAAATTAAGATTTGTTTTGATTTATTCTCTGGCTTGCATATACTCAAAATGCCTCCTTGAGAGAAGTAGCATCTCAATACAGTTGAGCATATGGTACATTAAGACAACTGCAGTACATGGCTTGGATAAAGTAGGAAATGGACACCATCCCTATCACTATCACTCTCCCTCAAATGTTTTCTCTTGGCTTAAACACAAAAACATCAGTGAGATAGTAGGAACTTCAAGAACATGAAAATAACTGCTCCTGAGTGCCTGCATACAGTGATGTAGTGGTTAGTGGCACCTTAAATATGAGTGGAGTCATGGAGGCTTGATACAGCACAGTTCTGCCAAACTCAATGATCATTACAGAACAACCAAAAAAAAATCAAAACTATAACCTTGAGCTTTCTTTGAGTCTGGCGGCATGCGAGTGCCAAACCTCATAGAGTTTACAGTCTGAAAAGCAGTAGCAGTAAGTCTGTGGTACTGTCAGTTCCGATACATAATTTTAAATGACAATTGACCTTCTGTAGATGGCTGAGGACAGGACACTGCTGTGGACCTCAGGCGAAGATGTCACAGTCAGCCCACTGACCAAGTTGACTGATATTCTAGTCTGCATTTCAAGCTCAACCAGTTGGCCGAGAAAAATTACTTCCATATTGTATAGGTCAGTCTGTACGCCCTCAATTCCTGGATCTCTGTCTTTTTGGGCTTTCTATCTGGCACATGTAATCAGGCGATACCTTATCAGTTCTGTGTTGCATGCAGAACAGTAGCAAACCCCCACAGTGTTTGAAACTATAAGGCGCTATTCCCTGACCTTCAGGCATGGCCAGAGACCCCATCTATATTCACTGACAACATCTAGTTTGTGGAAGATAATTGGATTTCGCTGCATGCTGGCACAGCGATGGAGGGGGCAGGGCTTGAGCGGATAGGGACATCTTTAGCGGGAGGTCACTGCACACTGCAGCACGATCATCTCACCCCAAGTGCTATCACCAGCTCCCATGCATACCAGGAGCAGCCAGACATCTTCTGGAGACACACACACACTGTGTTCTCTCAGAATAAATCCCCTCTTTAATATGCTAATGTCTGGAGTCCTAAGAGCACAGGGACTGAGATTTGCTGTCTCAGTGCTTCAGCTGCAGAGGGTAGGATGTGTGTTTGTTTGTGTGTGTTGGTGTGTGTGTGTGTGTGTGGGAGGGAGGGTGGTATATCTGTTTTGTGATGTCAGCCTTGGAGAGCCATCACTTGTATTTTCATCCTCAGTGTGATTGCATTATCCCCAGCTGAAGTCATGACTCTCCGATAGAAAACAAATCAATAGTTCTTTGCCAGCTAGACCAGCTAGTTACAGTCACTGTACAAGGAAAACAAATCCCTAGTCATGGTGAGGGGGTGAGGGGGTGATTTATTGGGTTGTCTTGCCCGTGAGCCACACCCCTCAGCCAACAACAAAGAATTACAAACTCTGAAAGAACATAATTTCTTTTTTAACGCATAGTGGTCATTCCAAACTATAAGCTGTCAGGAATGCTCATTTGTATTTGTGGTATAATCATTTTCACAAAGGCAAAACTCAGATACCCTATTTACTGTGATGAGAACGACATTGTTTCTGGAATGTCATCTCCCTGTGAAAAGTATCCTGCCACAAGAATTAAGTCAACCACGGCTGTAACTCCTCTAACATGACATTTACACAACTCTCCTGCCTAAACCGTTCCACTACAAATACCACAGGATCATTTCGGATCTAAGGGAATTACATTGCCTCAGCAAATAATTATATTTAAAGAAGCAATCAATAGATATTGAAAAAGAACGTACCCCAATAAATATAATCAAGAGACTTGTGGTCTTTCAATAAGACATGAAATAATGAAATAATGTATGACCACAAACATTCTAACAAACTGTAATTTGCGGGGCTTACCTATGCCTGAAATCTTTATTTCTGTTAGAGTAATCCATAAGCAGCAGCAAAAGGAAAAAAAAGAGAAAAGCAAGAAACAGGAAAGAATGATGGTTGTTAGTGGAGATTAGTAAGTAGAAAAGAATTATGAGAAGATATCAAACTCTTTAACTTCTGTAATGTCATACTACTTTGCCCAAAGCATATTAACAAAGAAATCCATCTTCCCCAGAGTTCCCCCAAGTTAGTTGAGCAGCAGTTAAGACACCCACCAGCCCCAGCCCTATCAAGGCCAGCAGCCAGCTGATGCAGGTGGGTGAGATGGCAGGAACATCAATCGTGGATCTATGGGGCCTATCATGTCTATCTCAATGGGCCCCGTTGCTTTATGACCTGTGAGCCGGTCCACATGAGGCCCAGTGTGAGTAAATGAGTGCGAGTGAGAGTGGGCGTCTGGCTGGCAGGTCCGCTGCCTGGTTACCTAAGTTCCAGCACGCTGGTGACGTTCCCCGTGGTGAATATCCTTCTCACGTAGTTGAAATCACCCACGTACAGGCTGCCGTCTGAACCACAGGTCAGTGCCACGGGCGCCAGCAGCTTGTTGCCATCGGCCAGGCCATTGCAGCTGGGACAGGAGATGCTCCTGCGTCGCCCGTTGCCCATCACGCTACCAATCACAGGAGGTTGCTGAGAGATAAAGATGTTCTCACCATTGCCCATGTGAAGGATACCTGTGGAGTGACATGACAAAGAGGTGAGAGTGTCACATTTAAAACCAGTCTTGATGAAGCACACACACAAGTATCTGCACACAACCATATTTAACATTCAGCGTCAGCTTTGTGTGGGATTCCTGCTCCTGACTGTACTGATTGGCCTGAGCACTGTAAGATATGCAACTCAACACAACATTTGGTCTATCATGGGAGATTAGCCGAGCATCTCTCTTCCAGGACCTGATTTAATTTTGAAGACTGCAGCCTGGGGAGTAAGAGGGGGGCAGACGGAGAGGAATGGGTGCCAGCAAATTATGCCAGGAGGTAGGTGGGAGGGGAGAGAGGTAGAGAGAGAGGGGGAGAGAGAGAGAGGTAGAGGTAGAGAGAGAGAGAGAAAGAGAGAGGGAGAACATAGATAGAGACAGAAAGACAGAACGAGAGAAGGGTGTAGAGAGAGGGAAAGAGGGGAAGAGAAAGAGACACAGTGGGGCTGTTTCAGGAATATCACTCTCCCTTTATACTGTAGGACAGCACATCTAGACTTTTAGTGGTCAGAGTGACAGGTCTGAATGCCACCTTCCTGCACACTTTCCACATAAGTACGCCTCATTTCCTGTGATGAGTCCGTCTTGACAGTGTCGGGATCCGAACCAGGTCTTCCTCCTGTCAGAAGATGACCAGACTCTGCCATGACACTCACGCCTCCACCATTCAGACGTAATTCACCGTCAAAAAGAAAATTGACCCATAATAACAAAATCGAAGTTTGAAATCAGAGTGTATCTCCTCCTGACACTGAAGGAATGTCCAAAAAACTGCCAGTAGATAGAGCTCAACTGAAACTCAAATATCTATCACAAAGGATTCACCACGGAGGCACTGGACTCAGTGTGTTCATCCTAAAATGCCTGTAGCCTACAAGTACCTGAATTCTCTACCCAAAGCGGCCTAAAGACTCACCACTCTGGATATTGAGGGCATGATGCTTATCCAGAGCCCATCCTCCCAGTTTGGAAGCTGTGGTCTCATAGCCTTGTAAAATAGCAGTCCTCTTCTCCCACAGAATAAATTCTGGACAAGACTCGTACTCGAAACCCACAGACACTGGATATGGACAAAGGAAAAAAAAAAAAATTGTTAAGGAGCAATAAAGGGTACCCAATCTTACTAACTTGAAAACAGTTGTCATCTGCTTACCGAAGGCCTCAGATAGGCCGTAGACCTTCTGGCTGTAGACATCTGCCTTGTCCCAGACAAAGTCATAAGCTAGGTTTGGCGCAGCGGGGAACCATTTTCTGAATAGCCGTCCTTCCACAGCAACCATGAGGTGCACCTTCATCAGGTTGAAAGGGGTGGTGGGGTGGGTGAGGACCACCCTCAGGATGGACTTGTACCCCGGGGTGCGGCTGCTCAGGTAGCTCACCTTCATGTCCGTCCCAGGGATAGGAACCTCCACCTGCAGAGCCTGGGGGAGCAGACACCATGGCTTCATTATTCCATTACTGCACACATCATTTTATCTGCTACCTTTCTCTAATCTACTACAAGATATCATCCTTGGCCCTTATATGGTTCAAAGACTTGCCTCAAGCCAAACAGAATATCTAAAGGGGAATCTGAAACATCAATGAAAGGACAATTAGGCCTGAGTGCTATAAGAATCCAATGATTTTTTTTACTCACTACAGAACCCTTTTTTTAACAATTGATTAAATCATAGTGCACCCTTCATTACAGCAGCAAGCCCATTCAATTTGTATGAAAATGGCTGCTATATATTGTAGAAATGCCCTTGAGCTCCATACTGTTCCGACCAGCAGTCAGTGGCCTGCAGTATAACTCACTAGGGCTAGGACGGCTTGACACAGTGGCTACTCAGCGGCCAGGGACAGGGCTCTGGGTCCGGGGTCGCGGCCGCAGGCCAGGACGATGGCCGCTGCTTTGATTTTCTTAAGCCGCTTCCTACCTCCTGTGTCTAGGGATCAGGAGGAGGTCCCAGAATCTCTGCTCAGGGTGGATCTTCCATTAGCATGTGTGTTGTTATAAATCTTTGGAGAGTGCAACAACGTTTCATTGATTGTAAAGACCCACCAGCAGGTCCCTGTAAGAGAATCTCTGTCTTGCTGATAGGAGATACCGGGTGCTATATGTAGACTAGACTGCACTCTAGATAAACTCGTAATATGCCATAAATTGTACCAAGCAAACTGGAATACAAAGCGATTTGAGAAGGGCACAAAAACCCAGCTACTAGACAGATAACAGTGCACGTCCTCCCAGTGAGGAGAAGGAGGCACAAGCACATAGACACAGGGAAAACAAGGAGGGACCCACTATCAAATGGGCAAAACAAGTACCTTTTTTTTTTATCCCACTTGTGTTCTCAACCTGAGAGAAATTAAAAATGTCTAAGCTTTTTTTCTAGTGCAATGCAATCATCATCATTTTGCAGTGGGACAGAACAATGCACATTGTAAATCGTCTGTGTTTCTCAGACCAATTACAGTGGAGAGATAAAATCACAGTGCTGCCACGAGGAGGAGTTACTATTCCTCCAGTGCTTGATGTATGGTGTTTGGAGTGTGTGTGTGGGGGGGCTCTCTCTTGTTTGGCATGAATCTTTTGGAGGCAAGGGCAATAGGCTGTACATCCCAAAACAACAGGGCCCGTACAGGGTAGGAAAGAAAGAGATGGAACGGGGCTGTCACCTGAATTTCGGGGATGACGGTTCCCCTCTCGGAGCAGGAGCCGGCGAAGGCGGTGAGCGGAGCGGGGGACACCACTGGGCTGGGCCGGGTGAAGCTGCTGAGGTCACAGCTAGGGATGTCGTTCTCCTCGTGCCGCATGACGATGGTGTCCATGACGAAGAAGCGTCCCCATGGCAACCAGAGGGTGTGCTCCTGTGTGATGAACGGAGCACGCTCAAAGCGCAGGGCGATGGCTATACCGCCGTTGGTGACCAGGTCAAAACTAGAAAAGACAGGATTCTCATTTACAACAAAAAAAATTACAATCTTGAACCTGACACTGTATGCTTGTTAATATATATTCTAATATGTTCTTCTTTAGCAAAGAATAATTAGCAATCCCTATATTAACTACTTGGCTACAGTTGTAATTTGTCATGTATCAGGGATTAAACCATGTCACATTTCACTCGTTAATTAATATTTTTCTAATTGAGTGCTAGTGTAAAATCTATGAGTAATGAATTCATGTTGCTGTAAATGAAAGACAATGGTACAAAAAAAAGAGCAGTTCCAGGATTTGGCACTTTATCTTTCCTGCACACAGCATCCAGAGCGACTGTGCAGAGGAAGGATGAAGCAGTCAACCCAGTGAACCAAAGAACCAGAGGCAAGTCACTGAATTAATGTGATATGTTGAATGGGTTTCATTTTAAAAACAGCGAACGTGAGAGACTGATGATGCGACTGTTCACCCTCTGCTTGTGTAATGCAGCGTGTTCACATTTGAATAGAAGGCGTGTAACAGGGCAGGCCGGCTGGAGGTTTTTGCAGCAAAATGGAGGCAGACACTTCCCTATCGATCCCGGCAACCAGGACTGACCACTACCACATCAGTCTAAAAGCCCTGCAATGCAATCACATCAGCTATTGCATAAAGGCCCTGGCCCAGCTTTGCTCCTTCTCCGTTAACCCATCTCTCTCAACCAACCAACCTGCTCTCCCTCTCCCTCTCCCTCTCCCTCTCCCTCTCCCTCTCCCTCTCCCTCTCCCCCTCCCCCTCCCCCTCCCCCTCCCCCTCCCCCTCCCCCTCCCCCTCCCCCTCCCTCTCCCTCTCCCTCTCCCTCTCCCTCTCCCTCTCCCTCTCCCTCTCCCTCTCCCTCTCCCCCTCCCTCCGTCCTTCCATCCACCTGGCCTGAATGCTTCTTAGTAAAGGCTCCATCCTCAGGTGACTCACTCATCTCTATCTCTAGTGTGGTGACAGCATCACGGCTGCACCTGCATCCACACCTGCACCACAGCATGTCTCTAACAGCCAATTAGCACCTGGTCATCTGCAGGGCTCACGGGACAGGGCCTCACCTCCAAATGGGGGCCAGGATCCTCCACATTACATATAGAGTAAATCAGCACTTCCCTACTCTGTGTTTACTAATTTAACGACATTCCCTAGTGGAACAGGCTGGTACAAAAATACGTCTGGCCTTTCTAAAAACCTTCAGCGGCTGAGGCAGTAAATAAGAGCAGTGCATTTTGCCGCCTGTGTTGGGCCTGGCGGGGCCTGGTGGGAGGAGAAGAGTGTCTGGTCTGATCAGTGGTGCAAAGCGGTTCTGCTGCCCCTGCTGCTGATGTTGAGGGTGATAGTGATGCCCTTGCGCTGCCTCAGTGGCCATGCTGAACCACAACAGCCTGCCTCGGGGACCCACTCCACGCACATACAAACAGTTCTGGACAGATACCCACAGGCTGCGTGGCCAATCGATGAGGGGATTCGCTGGCCGTTATCAATCATGACAACAGCCTTAAGCCATGTGACGAACCTTATTAAGCTACCCACACCAGCCTCACTGACTAAGCCCTAGGGAATGCATCAAGCTTAGAGGGTTAACCCTGCCAATGTACGCACAGCTCCTCATACAAATGATAACCAATCAGTGTGTCTGCATTAGCCTTTGTATATTAATCATGGAACTCAGTGTCCAATGCTGTGCCTGACTTCTCAAAGACAAAGAGATGCAGCAAGGTGAGTGGAGGTGAATCAGCACTGGCCAAGCGGTGCAGTATATTTCCTCCTTAATGAAAGGAACGTTTGAAAGTGGACCAGGTCCGTAGTGCCTGCTCTGTGTCGCCCCAGCAGTCTCACCAGTTACCCACGCAGAAACTCCAAGAAACTGTCTCCACCTCCCCCAGAAAAATGTTTCAGTATAGCAAGAAGGTCATTTCAAAAAACCTAAGCCCCCTGGACAATAAAGAACACATCTGAAAAATGAGTTGAGACAGCCTTCCCATTTCTAAGTGGCTGAACAGGTGCATTTCTGATTTCACGCTGCAGTGAGCCTGTTTACAGTGATTGCAGGGGAGTTGCGGGAGACTGGGCATGTTTACAGGGGAACCTGGGAGATGGAGCAGTGTTTACAGATATGCTGAGGTAGAATGAGAAAGAAGCAAATAAGTGCGTAGGAGAGGAGAGCTTCCAAGGAGAAAAAGGAAAATGAAAAATGGAGACAAGGCAAGACTCAGTCAGAGCTGTGTAAGGGACATGAGAGGAGGCTTATGACAAGGAGGAGATGGAAGTGGACTACTGAAATGTTACGCCCGTTGGAAGACGGGGGATTGGGCAGGAGGAGGGTAAAGGGATGAAGCCCGGATGGAATGTGAGTGGAGCCAGATGATGAGATGAGGATAAGAGAGATTTTCTGAGGGCGGGTTGGATGGAGAGTGGATTGACACTAAGATGGAAGGGATGGAGGAAAGAGAGGAAATGATGGAGATCAAACCGGCAGGGATGCAGGCTGTTTGGATGTCAGTGAATGATGCAGGTACTGGGGGAAGATGGGGGTCAGAGATAAAATCCCACTACAGTTTATTGGGCCATGGGTGACAACAGATTGACCTATTTAGTTACAAGATTCTCCACAGAAATGTCACAGAAAGTGAGAGACACAGAGAAGTATTGTATTAATAAACAGTTTTGTGTGTGTGTGTGCATATGACTGAGTGAGGGACCGTTCTCACCTGCCATCTTGTCTGGTGATTGTATACCCGTAGGCTGGGTTGTTGATGAAGCTGATGTTAACTCCAACTAGGGGCGTTCCGTCTGAGGTCACCACTTGTCCACGGATGACACAGGCATGACTGTGCGGGAGACACATATGCGAAATGAGTGAGAGAATGTCACATCCCTTTCACACCCATTGCATAGAAAAGCATTTAGACAGCGCAGCAATCCCATTCTAGTATTTAACAGTATGAATTATTCAACAGATATGGAGGGAAGAAGATAAGCTAGACAAGTCATATAAAAAATACAAATAAAAACAAAAAATACATCAAGAAACAAACGGCTTCTAGGCAGTCTCTAAGGGATTCTTCATCCTGAGATGAGGAATAATGAGAACTAAACAAGATAGGGAAGTTTCACATGCTCTGGTCCTAATTAAAAAGTAGATTTATCTCTTCCATTACAACTTTCTAGAATACGTTTTTAAGAGGTATATAAATTGCTAAAAATGCATGGCTGGTTATCAAGACCCCAAGAAATCTCCAGTCAGACATTATGCACTCTGGATCTAGCATAAATTAGATCTGATCATCAGCCTCCACAAATCGATGGATGGGAGGCGTCCAAATATCAGCCACTAATCTTCTTGAACTGATGAAATTAAACCTTGCTGTATGGTGTTTATCTTGTCAAGTCCTGCCCCCATCATTAACAATACACAATTTGGCCACGCAGTGGTCCTGTAGGAGTTTCAAAATCAGTCCCTAAACAATTGCTTCACTGGCACCGTTTAATTAGACCCCAGCTATTTTTAATGTTTTTGGGTCTTAAACATTGCCACATACTGGAAACAATTAACACTGGGGTGTAAGTGTATGCCCTCAACTTGTCCTTACTAGAGGCAAGATCGTTCACCCCACAATATCATGGTCCCCAGGAAGCCAGCGTTATGCTAATGAGGGCTGCTTGTCCCCTTCATTGGTCCTTGGCTGTACACCACTGCTCTGTAAACAAGCTAAAAAATATACACTTCTCTGAATCCTGCTAGGTCTACCAAGATCCATCTGGATGCTACATCTACATAGTAACACCGGCAGCGTTAACACAGCACTGCCCGTCCTCTATGCAATTAATCATTCATGGCCACAGTTTATTTGAGAAAACATTTTTTTGAAAGGGCAAGTGCACACATTCTCTTCAGGATGAAGCTGTGAAAGTGGAACTATCTGCTATGCGCCTCGATGAGTCACATGCGGAGCTAATTCCTTTCCACTGAGACAAATGATTTAAATATTGACACCCAGTACGACAAAGGGAGGCAGCAGAAGAAGGAGCGTGACGTCTTTGCTGGAGAAACCCATCGTGTGAGATTTCAGCAGTGCAGGAAGATTCACAAAGTCAAAGGGAACTTCACAACAACTCCCACCCCCCGTCTATGATATGCACGCTGCAACGCTGTGGCACGAGGACGACGTGAGGACATTGTGCTCATCATAGAGATGCAATGCCTTCCTGAATAATTACTGAACAGAGCGATACTATCCCATGTCTAGTTCAAATCCACTATCTGCATTTTGAGAAAAAACTGTGCAGCATTTTTATTTGAACAAACAAATTGCCATGCCATGTTGATGTATGAGAACCTATCATTAAGCAAGGCTAATAAATGGTTCAGTCTGCATCCATGCAATAGCATCATCATTACCCACACAAATGACTTGATAACAGGGTGTAATATAAATATAAACAGGCAAACACGTCCACTTACTCGCTCCCTTAGCATCGCTTCCTCGCTCCCTGCCTGCCCTTCTGTTCTCAACCAACTAAGTTAAAAAAAGAGCCATCCATATCTTCAGCCCTCAAATGACAAAGCCACGCTAGCACTGAGAGAGTACACTGAGAGGTAAACAACCAACTTGACCAGGGAATATTTTTTGTCACCCATGGTCTAATGCTAATAATGGGATCAGAGTCATAATGATAAAAGCACATGAATATCAATCAAGATGATGCCCCCCCCCCCCCCCCCCCCCACTATTGTAAGTGTTCTATCAATCTCTACCCAAATTGTTTCGTAGACAAAGCCCCTGTTTGCTATTCCAGTCAGCAGCCGGCACTGAACAAGCCCTGGCAGACATGGACGCTCATGTATTGTGTGTTATGGGGAAAAGCCGGATGCTTTATGCAGTGGCAGATGCTATATACAGTGGCACCTCTGCAGCTTTTTCTGCGGTAGGAGACGTCAAGAATAGCACTCCAACATGGCTAGGAGCAGGGGGAAGTGGTTATGAGATCAATAGACAGCTGATCAGGTGACCAACGTGGCATATCGGCCAGACGCAACTGAGCATGCCCGCGAGGCTCATCACAGGCTCACAGTCCCCTGTCATAACCGCTCATATCTGACAGTGGGAGGAGAATTAATACCAGGCATGAATAATAGATCACAACTGATATTTTTAGGTGAGCTGAGATCTCAGATCTTGCAGCTCGACCCTAGCTTTTCGATCTTTACTTATTATGTAAATTATGTATATATTAATGGCTGTGTTGCTTGGGAAGGAGACAGAGGATTATTTAAATATATTCCTCTATATACTTTGTCTGTTTGACAAACAGACTCCCTGTCTGTTTGTCTTACATTCTTTCTATTTCTCTCTGTTTGTGATTGAAAGCCACGGAAAGACTAAGTGACTGTGTGATAAATATCACAGAGAGAATGCCACAATGTTAGAGTGTATTTCTCAAGTGTCAATTGACTCTTCCACAAAACATGTACAATCTTGAGGCAAGAGGACACTTGTAATTCGGATATAATTCCCTGACATTTTCTAATTGTGAATTGAGTCACTGGAAATATCTTGGAGAACCATGGACAGCTAAGCAGGAAAAGGGCATCTTTTTTGAAGGAGAGGATTTATTTTTAACAGAGGTTTTATCTTGGATAAGGAATTGATCAAATTCACATTGTAACAAACAAAGACATTCATCAATAGAATTTGATTTGTAGGTGATGAGAAATCCACACAAAGGACAGGCCCTCTACTTTCACAGCTTGACAAACAACCTGCATTGAGACGCGATGGTTCTCAAATTATAGAATAGGAAATGATCTTGCTTGAGCAGCGGCACTTCTAAACATCAATTTCCGTTTCAGCAACAAAGCTTCAGCTCTGCCAGACTAAAAATAGGGATCTGTGAAAGCAGGACCTCTGTGGCATATTCAGTCTTTGCCTTAAGGAAGGTAGATGACAAATGAAACAACACATCTCTATAAAAGGCACCCTTTATTTTTTATTTTTTTTTGGGGGGGGGGGTTAAAAAGAGAGAGAAAGAGAAAAAACAAACAAAATATGTTTAAATATGTGTCACAATGCTGCCGTTATATACTGTATATGTTTGTTTTAAGTGTGAGGAAGAAACCAGGATGAGAGAGGTCTACAGTAAAGTGTAGCGGATGCAAATAAGGTGACATAGGTTCTCACCAGCGATTAAAGATGAAAAGCGAAGGAGACAAAGGGGGGAAAAAAGCAACTGAATCATAAGGGACTTGATGACAGCCACCCTCCTGATATGAAAGCGTCTCCGATTCCTTGGCTGGTGCATCACGAGCTCTGCCTCTGGGAGGTGGCCTCAGATGGTTTACAGTGGAAGTAATCAAAATACATGAATATGAG